>NC_091950.1:179171867-179411867 GCF_031021105.1 Erythrolamprus reginae
AGTTGTACAGTGATCCCCCGCTCGTTGCGAGGGTTCCGTTCCAGGAGCCCCCGCAACGAGCGGGTTTTCGCGAAGTAGCGATGCGGAAGTAAAAACACCGTCTGCGCATGTACAGACGGTGTTTTTACTCCCACAGCGCTAGCGAGGAGCCGAAGATTGGGGGCGGGGCGGCTGTTTGCCGCCGGCATGGAGGGCTTCCTAGCAGCCCCCCAAACCCGGGTTGGGGGTCCGGGGGGCGCTGGCTCTCGGCGCTTTTGAGCTGAGTCCGGAAGCGAATTCGCTTCCGGACTCAGCTCAAAAGCGCCGATAGCAAGTGGCAAGGAACGGCTTGTCTCGGCGCTTTCGAGCTGACCGGACTCAGCTCGAAAGCGCCGAGACAAGCCGTTCCTTGCCGCTTGCTATCGCCGGTTTTGAGCTGAGTCCGGAAGCGAATTCGCTTCCGGACTCAGCTCAAAACCGGCGATACCAAGCGGCAAGGAACGGCTTGTCTCGGCGCTTTCGAGCTGACAGCTCGAAAGCGCCGAGACAAGCCGTTCCTTGCCGCTTGCTATCGGCGCTTTTGAGCTGAGTCCGGGAGCGAATTCGCTCCCGGACTCAGCTCAAAAGCGGCGAGAATGAACGGCGTGGGCGGGCGAAGGGCGGGCGGCAGCGAGGAGTTTGCGTGGGCGGTGGGGAAACTCCTCGCTGACGCCAGCAAGAGGGGGAAGACCCAGGGAAGCCACTGCCATCTACGCATGCGTGCCCGGCACGCATGCGTACATGGTATTTTTGACTTCCGGGTTGAAAAATAGCGAAGTACCCTGTTCGCAATGGTTGGGGACGCAATAAACGGGGGATCACTGTATAGCTGTTGGCTACATTACCACTGAGGCCAATTTAGACTCTTAACAAAAACAGTTTGTCACTTTCCAAAAAGTCTGTTCAAGTACCGTGTTTCCCCAAAAATAAGATCCTGTCTTTTTTTTTTTTGAGCCCTTAAATAAGCCCTTGGCTTTATTGCCATGCACTCAAAAGCCCAATTGGGCTTATTATCTGGGGATGTCTTATTTTGGGAGAAACAGGGTAGCTCATACTGTCAGGAAATCCTGCCCAATTGTTGGGGACATTGGCAGTTAAGTACGTCTTTACTTTGGTGTGACTCTTCTTCACTCAAATAAAAATAAAGCAGAGAGAAAAAATAGAAAATGTTTTCAAGTTAAAATATGAATTGAAATTAAAGTTTACATATTTTTTTTTGTTTCAGGTTTCATTTTGCATTGAAATGGGGAGAATAGTTATGATATTCTTTTTAAATACCAAAGA
The DNA here is from genome assembly GCF_031021105.1 of Erythrolamprus reginae. Lineage (NCBI taxonomy): Eukaryota > Metazoa > Chordata > Lepidosauria > Squamata > Dipsadidae > Erythrolamprus > Erythrolamprus reginae. The sequence continues at coordinate 179,173,170 of NC_091950.1, forward strand.
ATGATAAAACAAACAAAATTTTTAATTGGCTCCAGTTTTTTCTTGTTTCGCAGTAGTGAAGAAATTGAAGGAATTTTAAAACAAAGGTTAGAATTATTTAAGCAGGAGATTAGCTATTTTGTTTTATTTTTGTTTATTTTATTTTATTTTATTTTTTATTTTATTTATATCACAGTACAGTGGTACCTCGAGATACGAGTTTAATTCGTTCCGGACCTGGGCTCTTAAGTCGAGCAGCTCTTATCTCGAATGACTTTTCCCCATAGGAATTAATGTAAATAATTTTAATTGGTTCCAGCCCTCAAAAAACTCACAAAGTTAGTCTAAATTATGCAGAAAGACATGTTTTTAATGAAGAAATGTACATGTACATATAAATGAATAATGAAGTTTGTTTCACTTAACTTGTAAACTTTCTTAAACTTTTAAATTTACATATGTTCAACTTCTCTGCCACCCAATCCTGTAGGACAGAGGTCCCCAACCCTTTTTGCACCAGGGACCGGCTTTAAGCGATCAAGAGAGGAATGGGTGAATGAATGGACGGAGGGTGGGAAGGAAGGAAGGAAAGAGGGAAGGGACAGGAACAGAGGAAGGAAGCAAGGAAACTTATGAAAGGGGAGAGTAAGAGAGGAATGAGTGAAGGGAGGGAGGGAAGAAGGTGGGAAGGAGAAAGAAAAGAAGAAATAGAGGAAGGGAAGGTAAAAGAGAGAAAGAAAAAGAGCAAGAAAGAAAGAAAGAAAGAAAGAAAGAAAGAAAGAAAGAAAGGGGGAAGGGACAGGAACAGAGGAAGGAAGCAAGGAAACTTATGAAAGGGGAGAGTAAGAGAGGAATGAGTGAAGGGAGGGAGGGAGGGAAGAAGGTGGGAAGGAGAAAGAAAAGAAGAAATAGAGGAAGGGAAGGTAAAAGAGAGAAAGAAAAAGAGCAAGAAAGAAAGCTGCAAGCACCCCCCCCGAGCCCCCCAGGCCGGCTGCAACCTTTTAAAACACGCGCGCCGCTTCGCAGCTGTCTCCTGAAGCCGAACGCGGAAGTTAGCGTTTGGCTTCAGGAGACAGCTCCTTGGCGCTTGTATCTCGAATTTGGGCTTGTAAGTAGAACAAAAATATCTCTCCCCTCCCAGCTCTTATCTCGAGTTGCTCTTAAGTAGAGCAGCTCTTATGTCGGGGTTCCACTGTATATTTATATCTTCCAGCTTAATCAGATTCCAAAGGTTTACAGTGGGGCGGTGGGGGGGAGAGTATGAATTGAAAGCAACAGTGACAACATAATACAATATTTTTATGCTTATGTATTACCTACCTTTATTACTTTCATAAATACTGTACTTTTCAGAGTATAAGATGCACTGGACTATAAGACACATCTAGCTTTTAGAGGAGGAAAACAAGGAAAAAAGTATTCTGAACCAAATGGTGTAGTAATATATTATTTAATAAAATACCAGCGTAGTAGAATACTTTTTACAACCATGTACACTTTTTACAAACTTTAAACTTGACAGTGTTAAGTGTTGTGGACTTCAGCTCCCAGAATTCCTCCTCTAGTCATGTTAGCTAAGGAATGGGAGTTGAAGACCCTTGCTCCCCTAACCCAGGAGTCTTCAAACTTGAAAGCTTTAAGACTAGTGGACTTCAACACCCAGAATCCCGCCTCTAGTCATGCTAGATGGGGTAATTCGAAGGCAAAAGCAGCCCCATTTTTGCAAAAATCAGGCCGGTTTTTGGCTGGGTTTTTTTTTTTTTTTTGCAAAAATTGGGTGGGCAAAGGATTGGGAAGCCTGCAGGGAGGTCCTAGGTGCTGAAGGATGGCAAAAATGCCTTCATCTTTGTGAAAAAGCAGGTGAAAAACGGCCCATTTTTTGCAAAAGCAGGACCATTTTTGCCCTCCCCAAGCACCCAGGACATATCTGCAGGCTTCCCAGACCCTCTGTCCAGAAATAGGATGCAAGAGTGGGGCTTCAGGATAGCAAAAATGGCTGTATTTGGTGTATAAGATACCCCATCCTCTTTGGGGGTGGGGTAGGTGCGTTTTATACTCTGAAAAATACGGTAATTAAAACAGTGATTTTAACAGTTGCCCACATATTAACATACCTCACCACCCTCAGTTGAAGGAGTATGAAAACATATATTTCATGTGATTATATGCTATTAAAGTGAACTTTACAGAATTAATAGAATGGAGAATATACTACATTTATAACATTTTAATTTTTGATAGAATATTTGTAGCCCAAGGTTGAATTGTGCGGTCCCTTGTGCTCTCTGCTAAAGATGTTCCCTAATTAGATAATGAAACATCTGCAAGATAACAACCAAGCTCAGGGAGCAGGAAGGACACCACATTTTATTTTTTTTCTAAAAATAGGTACATTCTCTTCCTAGCTTTACTTATATGCATTGTTTTTTTCAGTTGAAACCTGTATTTATTGTACAAAAATTCCCAGTGTTACTAATTGTATCAAAATTCCTAGTGATGCAGGGAATTATCTCTTCCTTTTCCCATTGTTTTCCTTCAGTACCCAAACTGCTTCTTTTTTTCCCTTTTTTCCCTTCTCTTTCTTTCTCTTTTTCTGATAAACCAACATCTCCCAGCAAATTCAATTTCCCCTCTCTATTGGTAGGATTCAGTTTTTTTAACTATTGGTTCCATGGGCATGGCTTGGTGGGCATAGCAGGGGAGGGATACTGTAAAATCTCCATTCCCTCCCCACTCCAGGGGACGGTTACTGCAAATCCCAATTTCCTCCCAATCAGCTGTGACTCGGGAGGCACAGAATAGATGAGGGTAGGGCCTGTCAGACATTTACTAAGTACAGTGGTACCTCGGTACTCGAACGCTTTGGTTCTCGTACATTTCGGATACCGAACAAAATTTTCGGCAAAAATTTGCTTCGGTATCTGAACAAAAATTTGGATACCGAACAGCCACAGAAAATTTTGTTTATTATCCGAAATGCTACAAGATCTGAGGGGACGGGGTGAGACGGAATGGGAGTCGGAATCCGACACGCCCATCCTGGCCGCCCACTAAACAGCCTCCCATGTCTCTAGTCTAAACGCTCCAAGCTGTAGGAAGGGACCTGAGGTGGCGTCAGACCCAACTTTTTGGCCTCTAGTCCGCCATGAGGCTGTGGCGTGCGGCCCGCGCTGTGCAGTAGTTAACTCGCCCTGCTTCCTAAGTCCGGACGGGTCACGGTGCCTCGAGCCCCTCATGGAGTACCTCACCACCTTCACGGGCAAGAGCGGCCGCCTGCTGAGGGGCACCGCCAACCGTCTCTGGGGCGCCGTCCCCGGCGTGGGAAGCCTCCGCCAAGTCCACTTCCAGGATCCCCAACACGACGGGGTTCCCTCGCTGCCCGCTTGGCAAGATAACTTGGTCCCAGTTGGGCCGGCGGGTTTCAGGAGGGAGGGAGTAGAATGTTTTCCTTCGTAGCTGGTCAGTCAGAGAGAAACAAAACGTCCGTCCCTCGCTCCCCCCTCCCTCATGGGGGGACCCAGAATGCGCGACTCCTAAAAAGTTGTGTTTCCCAGCCTTTTGTGGAGGGCACTCAGCAGCGCCGGGAATGTCAGCAGCTTCCCTTTCTCATGTGACGTTCCCGGCGCTGCTGCTGCTTGAAGGAAAGCCGCCCTCGCTGAGAAGGAGAAAGTTGGTGTAGCTGCTTAAAGGGAAGAAGGAGCCCCCGAAACTGCCGGTATTGCAGCTGCCTCCACCCTTCCTACACCTTTCCGCTTCAAGCTGTAGGCAGTTTCGGGGGCTCCTTCTTCCCTTTAAGCAGCTACACCAATTTTCTCCTTCTCGGCGAGGGTGGCTTTCCTTCAAGCAGCAGCAGCGCCGGGAATGTCAGCAGCTTCCCTTTCTCATGTGACGTTCCCGGCGCTGCTGCTGCTTGAAGGAAAGCCGCCCTCGCCAAGAAGGAGAAAGTTGGTGTAGTTGCTTAAAGGGAAGAAGGAGCCCCCGAAACTGCCGGTATTGCAGCTGCCCCCACCCTTCCTCAGATCTTTATCCCATAGGAAATAAAGGAAATAGGGGCTGGAAACCAATTAAACCCATTTCCATTATTTCCTATGGGATAAATTAATTCGGTACTCGACCAAATCGGTTCTCGACCACACTTCTGGAACGAATTGTGGTCGAGAACCGAGGTACCACTGTACTCTGAACTATTCAAAATTTCTGCTACCAGTTCTGCAGAACTGATCAGAACCTGCTGAATCCCATTTCTACTACGTGAGAGTAGATTTGCATGATTTGCTTTCTAAGCACCATCAGCTTTCCTTACACTGAAGACAGCCCTCCTATAGATTTCTATAACCCTGCTGTAGTTGACTATTTACTCATATTAGGAAAATGTCTGCCATTACTTTGCAGCACTCAGCCTGTTCCACTGATAAATATCAAATACCAACAGTGGGTTGGTGTAGCACCACATCTGAGTTGAGGTTAGTCTTAACCTTGTAGATTCCTGCGTTTTGCTACCCTTACTTGTTTCCTTCTTCCTTGTGCCTGACCCACACACTCTGTTATTTACTGAAAAATTTAATGATCATCTTCTGACCCACACAGTATTGAGGCATATACCTAGGGAAATCAGTCCATTTTTTTCTCCTCCCCTTTTCAGAAGATAGGCCAATTTTACAGAATATTAATAAAGTCAAATTTTATTTGTTTAAACAGGAAAATATCAATTTAAAGTTCCATTTTAAAGTTAAACTTTTTTTACCACACAAAACCTTTCCCTAGTAGAAGAGAAAAATATAGAGTAGATAGAATGACACTTAGCATCTTACAAAGTGTGTGGTGGGGGACATAAGATTCTGGGACTTTTTTCCAACATTAATAAATAGAAAACTTATTTCCCCCCAGAAGTCCAGGACAGAGGTGGGGTCCTCCTGGTTTGGACCAGTTTGCCCAAACTGGTAGCAACCTGCTGTTGATGTCACTATGACATCATGGAACCAGTTTGATTTTTTTAAAAAAAATGGATTCATTTTTTTTCTGAGCATGTGCAGAAGCCAGGTTTCTGGCACTGTGCATGCAGTCACCATTTTGTTTTCAGGTTTTGGTTTGTTTGGGTTTTTTTTGGCACTGCACATACACACACCCGCATCCACAAGACACGTCCACATAGTGCGGGAGGAAACAAACCAGCAGCGACGTAAGTTAGAACCCACACCTGGTCCAGGAAGGCTGTTCCTTAAACTCAGTTCTTAGTTTCTTGCCTTACCTTTTTCCAAAGAACTGCTTCCAGTTTTCAAAAGAAACAAAAGGGTTTTCTCACAGGGAGGAAAGAACAGAGGCAAATCTCTCCTTCTGCAACATGCTTAAGTAAGCATCTTTCCTTTTGCCAAAAAGATCCTGCTTGAGGCAGAAGGATATATCTTTCCTGTCTCTGAAGCATTTATTTCTATGAATAACAGCACAACAGCTAGTTAAAATGGAAAGACCGTTTGTTACTAAATTCACCTGAAAGGTGTTCTGGTTTCTGGTAGAACTTTAGCTATTACAAATAACTCTTACTAAATGCAGTATTTCATAAACAAAGAAACTCCATCTTTATTCTCTTCACCTCTGTATTCAAAATGCAATTCATACTAGCACATTTCTTTTTCTCCCATTATCTCTCTTAATTACATTCCTCATGCATTCCTCCCAGCCTCCTCCGTTTACCAAGATTTATGTACTCACAGCATAATTCAAAAACAGCAGAAATGACTGTAAAATAACACAGAATGAATTTGCTTGCTTGGGAGCTGAACGGAAACACCTTTCATTTTAGCACTACAACATTGAAACTCCACCCTTCTTCCCCACTGGCCCCCTGATGTACCAAATACATCACCCCAGTATTTAACCCATTCCTCCCCTTAATATCTTCTTCCAAACACCTGTTCCTTACGTTTTTGGACCCTTCTGAATTTAGGATTGACCCAGTTTCTTCCTCACTAGATTCTGGACTCACAGCAACATCCTGTGGCTGGCCTCCCACCTGTTCTACTACCTGTAACCCCAGACCTACCACTAATTCATAAACACTATCTGTATCAGAGTCCTCAAGGTCTTCATCATCCTCCAACTGACCAGGAGTATGTACAGCAAAAGGAATGGGATGGTTATTTTAAATTTGCATAAAGATGTAAGAAGACTGGTCTTTTGTAATGTATAATCCCCTCTTTTCTACATTACATATTTAAGCACTGCATATTTTGCTGGAATGAATGTAATTGGTATGACTGCAGCCTGGAAAGTAAGAGATTAAAAAAAAGAATAAGCCTAGTTTTTTCACCACTGTATCACAAATTGCAGCTGTATTTTTTCATCAATAATTGTAAAGTATCACATTTTGGGGAACATTGATTTCAGAGATGACTTTGACTTTATTGTTAAAATACAAGCATCATGATAAGTTGCTTATATCCAGTTGTATCTCACACTAGAACATTCTGATGTCAAACATGCAGCGTTTGTGGTGCTATATTGAAAGACAAAGACAATAAAAGAGAAACACTGGATCTGATACACCCAGATTTCTTATTGATTGATCATGATACAGTATTAGGAATTTTTCTTCTGAATATTTGTTCTGAAATGAAAATGAAATGAAAAATTGATACTCTTGAAATTTTTGTGATTGCTCTTAAAATATAGTTTTGTTCATTGATGTGATAACAGATTAGCTATAAAACAAAGTGAAGACTCAGTTTGTAAATTCAATATATTCCCATTGTATATGATAATGTTATCTAATTCAAACTTGGCTCTAAGATCAACTGCATTTCTTCTGTTTTCCCCATTCCTATCTAATCATCTTGCATCTTCAAGAACTTAGAAATCGTGCAAGTTTGCAACAACCTTCAGCTGGCAATAATGCATTTTACATTTTCTCCCTTATGGCAGAATACAGCAACTCTTGCTTTTTAAAGAGTGTAATTTAAGCTCCAGTAATGTATGAAAGTATAACATGTTTTTCATCAAACACTTCCTAATATAGAAATCAGCCAGTCATGAAATCTAATAATACTAGAATTCATTGAAAGGATAATGTCATTAGAAACGTGCTTGGTAGGCATCTTCTCCATCATATGAATAGTATTAGTAGTAATGCTGAGAGATAGTGTTATTAGTATTCCGCTGATCATATTAAGCATTTTTAAAATTCAAGATAATCATTTTATTAATAATTCCTTTTAATTTGGCTTCAAGCATGGGTCAGTCACTTTCAAATGGGATATAATAATAATTTAATAATAATTTAATAATAATTTATTAGATTTGTATGCCGCCCCTCTCTGCAGATGGATGCTAAGGGATTGATGTTATTCCTTAGAAGCCAGTTTTATGCCCTGTTGAGTAGTAGCCCATGGAACTGTCAAGGATTAGTTCAATCCTAGGTGATATTCCATTCTGTTACCATAGAAGGTAAAAAGTAGGATGTAAGCATGTTAAATAGTAATGAATGCTGAGTCATAGGGTGTAAATTGCAACCCGATCGGGCCAGAGCATTATAAAATGTAAAGCAACTTTACATTGATTGTTGGCTGTTAGTTGGTAGTAATGTTGTTAGTTGGCTGTCTGGAACAGTTTTGATCATATTTAAAGCAAATTTTGTTCCTGTAAATAGAAGACTAAGACAGAAGATGTTTTGATTGCATGGAAGAGTAAAACTGTTTACTGCTGTTTTCTACAAAAGTGTCTTCATTATTTCTCTGCACTGGTTCCTAAATTGCTACACTATAAATTCTTGACAGGTTCTGCTGCGTAGCTCTGTATATCTGGACAGAAACTACTGGGAGAGATCATCAAAAGCCTTGGAATGCTTTGACATCCAGATGCAGATAACTGGCAGCTCTTTCTTTTTCATCTAATTACTAATATTCTAGATCAGCATTTGATATTGTATAATTGAAGCCAAGTTAATCTATGGAGACAAAAAGCAGAATGAAAATAGCACCACCTCCAGCTGACAAATGTTATTAAAAGTCATAAACTTTTTTGAGTTGCAGCTCACTTTATCAAGTGCATGTTGCTTAGACCAGTGTTTCCCAACCTTTTTTGAGCCGCGGCACATTATTCACGTTTAGAAAATCCTGGGGAACATTGAGCGGGGGCGGGGGGGGGCGGGTGTGTGTGTGTAAAAAAAAGTTTGGACAAAAAATATCTCTCTTCCTCCCTTTCACTCTATTTTTCTCTCTCCCTCTTTCTCTCTCTCCCTTCCCTCCTCTTTCTTTCCCCTCTCTCTCCATCTCTCTTTGTTTCTCCCTTCCTTCCTCCCTTTTTTGCCCTCCTTCCCTCTCTCTGTCTTTCCCTCACCCTCCTTCCCCCCTCTTTCTCTCTCTCTCTTGCTTTCTCTCTCTTGCTGTCTTTCTCTCTTTCTCTCTTCCCCTCTCTCTCCCTCTCTCTCCCTCTCGCTTGCTATCTCTCTTTCTCTCTCTCTCTTTTGCTTTCTCTCTTTCTCTCCCCCCTCTCTCTCCCTCTCTCTTGCTATCTCTCTTTCTCTCTCTCTTTTGCTTTCTCTCTTTCTCTACCCCCTCTCTCTCCTTCTTTCTCTCTCCCCTCTCTCCCTCTCTCTTTCTCTCTCCCTCTCTTGCTATCTCTTTCTCTGTCTCCCCCCCTCTCTCCCTCTCTCTCTCTCCCTCTCTTGCTATCTCTTTCTCTCCCCCCTCTCTCCTTCTCTCTCTGCCTCTCTTGCTATCTCTTCCTCTCTCTCCCTCTCTTGCTATCTCTTTCTCTCTCTCCCCCCTCTCTCCCTCTCTTGCTATCTCTTTCTCTCCCCGCTCTCTCCCTCTCTCCTTCTCCCTCTCCCTCTCTTGCTATCTCTTTCTCTCTCTTTCTATCCCCCCTCTCTTCCTCTCTCTCCCTCTCTTGCTATATCTTTCTCTCTCTTTCTCTCCCCCCCTCTCTTCCTCTCTCTTCCTCTCTCTCCCTCTCTTGCTATCTCTTTCTCTCTCTCCCCCCTCTCTCCCTCTCTCTCTCCCTCTCTTGCTATCTCTTTCTCTCCCCGCTCTCTCCCTCTCTCCTTCTCTCTCTCCCTCTCTTGCTATCTCTTTCTCTCTCTTTCTATCCCCCCTCTCTTCCTCTCTCTACCTCTCTTGCTATCTCTTTCTCTCCCCCCTCTCTCCCTCTCTCTTTCTCCCAGTAGCCGTGGGGCGACGGCAGGGTGATCAGCTGTGAAGCGGAGCTCCAGAATGGAGGCACAGATGGCGGTGGCTAGATGCCGTACATTTCTGGCGTTGCGCTGGGCATGGACATGGGGCTTGAGCCTCCGTCCTGGTCCAGCCAGCAGGCAAGTGCCAGCCACGCAATTCCAGCATTTCCAGCCGCCGCCGTCGGTGCCTCTGTTCCTCTGTTCCGTAGCTCTGCCTCACAGCTGATCACCCTGACGTCGCCCCACGGCTACTGGGAGAAAGAGAGAGGGAGAGGGGAGGAGAGAAAGAGAAAGCAAGAGAGGCAGGGAAGCTCCAGCCGGGCGGGGCGCCGCAGCTGCTGGAAAACTTTGAAGGCGCAAAGAAGCAAGCTCAGCTTCCGGTCTCACAACTTTTTTCTCTTCGCAAAAAGTTGCGAGACCAGAAGCTGAGCTTATTTCTTCGCGGCACACCTGACCATGTCTCGCGGCACGCCAGTGTGCCACGGCACACCGGTTGGGAAACACTGGCTTAGACTGATGTAGGATTTAAATTGGATGGTGGGGGAGGCAGGCTGGCTATATAGATGTAAGTATCATGAGAGACAATTTAAAGTACTTAGTAAGTTAAGAATTATAATGTATTAAATCCTATTGTATTGAGCTGAACTGGCTTCAGTTCAGCAGTTTGATTCTCACCACCTCAAGGTGGACTTAGCTTTCCATCCTTCCGAGATGCATGATAAGGGGGCCCAGATTGTTGAGAACAATATGCTGACTCTGTAAACTGCTTAGAGAGGCTGTAAAAGTACTATGAAATGGTATATAAGTCTAAGTGCTATTGCAGTTTGTGAAATATCTGAGATTTTCTGAGTATCTGATGATTGTAATGGAGCAGATGAGAGATAATGCATTGCAATTTAATCCAGATAAAATAAAGATTATTTAATCAGGAAGTGGACATAGAATGCAACTTCAACATGTTTGAAGTAGAATAGTATTCTACCTGAAAATAAGTGTCAAGATGATGTGGTCAAACGAGATCTGACTTGGTTATGGTACCAGTTAATGATTAACTAGCTACATTTAAACTGGATTAATAAACTGTACTTTCAATTGATTATTTATTCATCCATTCAGATGTCTAATCCATCTATGAATTCATAGAATATTAGTCATGTAACTCCAATTGCAGTACCCAGTTTCTTTAGAAGAGCCTATCTTTTGCTTTTGCCTGAATTATAGCTTTTATTTAAGTATTCTTATAATTTATTTTAATGTATTTTCAGCATGGTTTTTGTTTTGCCGTTTAACTAAAGTAAATTGTATAACAATTCCAAATATTGCACATATACAGCAGAACAAGAGGGCAGTCTTCCAGGAATGGAGTTGAATGTCCCTAGCTTACAATTGTTACAGAACAATTTGGCAAAATTTCTCAGAATAAACCATTGTCATAAGTTCGTGTACATGGGCACTCTCACATTCCATTGAGATTATTGGAAATTATACTCAGAGAGCTGGAAATCAAAGCAAATGTGTTTTATGTATAGATAATGTTATTTCCAACTCATTCACTAACTTTTTGTTTGCTCTTTGACTACAGGAATGACTTGTCAAGCCAGAACATCATACACAGAAGATGAAGTTCTCTGGGGTCATCGTTTTTTCCCTGTTATTTCCTTAGAAGAAGGATTTTTCAAAGTAGACTACTCCCAGTTTCATGCAACCTTTGAAGTTCCTACTACACCTTACAGTGTGAAAGAACAGGAAGAAATGCTGCTCATGTCCTCCCCTTTAATAGCACCAGCTGTAGGTAACAGTAAAGAAAGGAATAACTCTATAGAATGTCTAGATGGCCTTGATGACTTTGGTACAAAGATACCTTCTAAACTACAAAAAATGACTGGAAGGGAAGACTTTCCTAAAAAACTGTTGAGAATGAGTTCTACTACTTCAGAAAAAGCCTATAGCATGGGGGATCTTCCTATGAAACTCCAGCGAATAAGTTCTGTCCCTGGAAACTCAGAGGAGAAACTGATATCTAAAACCACAAAAATGTTATCAGACCCTATGAGCCAATCTATGGCAGACTTGCCACCAAAACTTCAAAAGTTATCTGGAGGAGGAGGAGGAGGCAGAATGGATGGAAACCTTCCCCCAAAGCTGAGAAAAATGAATTCCGATCGATTTACATAACAGGAACTAACTTTTTAGGCAGTACTTGAATTGCCATTATATCTAATTGGGGACAGAAAAGCAAACACATTTAAATAATATTTGGTGACTGGATTTCTTTACGTACTCTGGGATAATACTCTTCCCTTTTAAGGACTGATGAAATCTACAATTTAAAAAAATCTGAAGTTCAGCATAGGGTCAGTTTGAAAGCTAATAAGCTATTTGGCATGTAGTATCATCACAAGCATGCAATAATAGTGTGCAAATTTTGCATATAGTTTTATGGCATGGTTCTTATTATATTTATACTGTATATTCTGGGAAAAATGTAAATGGAGTGTTAATTCTCCTATATTTCTTAAGCTTTGATTAATAAGTACAAACAACAGTGAGCTACTAACAGGGCAGATTGTAATTTATAAGGGCACAAAATCCAGCAAAAGTTGAACATTTCAGGCATGAGCATGTGCCCACTGCATCCTCCATTTCCTTCAAAAAAGGCGGGGAATTTTCTGCTGAAGCATCTCCCACTCACTCAGTAGCAGAAGCAGGTCACATAGGAAACGTACAGGAGAAGGCTATACATAAATAAGAAACTGAATCAGATCTTTGGTTAATCTTTAAATACATATTTAATTACTTTCCAGTCAATACAGTTAAATGTGTACGTTGGCTGAATCGTCCCCATTTTTCCTTCCAATGTAAATTGTGATGTTTTCTTCAGACAGTTACAGTGCATGTTTTCTTTGTTCAAATAAGGCTATGGCTATTAAGAATTCTTAACACCAAAACATTTAAGCCTTAAACTTCTTTTTTTTCTTGCTTAACCCTTTCCCCAGTTTATGTTGCTATATGGATATATATTTTCTTTACCTAAAAGTCAATTATGGTTAGAAGCAGGCAAAATACATGGCAGGCAGCGTTCTGTTTTAGGCAGAGGTCATAAAACCAAGAAATTTATTGTGCTTCATGCTTCTTTCATTTTCATTAAAAAATAAGTCTGAAATAAAGTTCAACATGGAAATATTTTCTTGATTTATTATAATGATGGCTTATTCTGATACTTCATACATTTGGTAAATCCCATTCTTCATCTCAATTACAGTGATACCTTGTCTTACAAACTTAATTGGTTCCAGGAAGAGGTTCTTAAGATGAAAAGTTTGTAAGATGAAACAATGTTTCCAATAGGAATCAATGGAAAAGTGATTAATGCGTGCAAGCCCCAAATTCACCCCTTTTGCCAGCCGAAGTGCCCGTTTTTGCCCTGCTAGGATTCCTCTGAGGCTCCCCTCCATGGGAAACCCCACCTCCGGACTTCTGTGTTTTTGCGATGCTGAAGAGGAATCCCAGCAGCGCAAAAATGAGTGCTTCACTGGCAACGGAAGTCCGAAGGTGGGGTTTCCCATGGAGGGGAGCCTCAGGGGAATCCCAGCAGCGCAAAAACGGGTGCTTCACTGGCAACGGAAGTCCGGAGGCGGGGCATCCCAGCGGCGGCGGTGGGTTTGTAAGGTGAAAATAGTTTGTAAGAAGAGGCAAAAAAATCTTAAACCCTGGGTTTGTATCTTGAAAAGTTTGTATGACAAGGCATTTGTAAGACGAGGTATCACTGTATATCCATATTCATGCTACAGTAAATTTAGATTCAAATGACCAAGGGCCCCAAAAGATTGCTGTGAAAGATGTGTAATCCCTTGTGAAGCATTTTTTGGAAATCTGTGAGCACAGACAGGTTCTGAGGTATTCATAGCTTCTTAGAAATCAAAGACCTCGGGATCTAGTCATCTCAATAGTTATTATAAGGTTCCTGATTATTGGAAATTAACTTGCAGATTATTTTATGACAATAGCATTTGTTTGGGTCTGCAGCTTCATTAATGTAAAGGTTATCTTTTTTTCTACAGTACAAGCAGCCTGTTCCTAAGCCTGCCTTAGCTGTACAAAGGCAAATAAAGAAAAATTATAACGGTACCTACTATGCATTATCAGAAATAGATCAAGCAGCTTTAGTGCCCTTCGATAAGGTCTATGGACTGCTTCCAACGGGTGTACAAAAAGGATTAAAAGATGCATTTGCAAAATAGAAAAACAGATCACGGGTAAAAGGCACAAATCAGTTAAAAGGGCCATACTTGTAACTCAGAGCAGGCAGTTCTACTGTCCTTGCAATATTATGCCACTCATTCTTGCTTCTACACTTTACTGAATCAAAATGATATTACACTATCCGGAAGAGATAATGATAACTTTTCGATTATAAATAGCCAAATGACTTAGAGATTCTTGGCTGGAGGCACATCTACATCCTATACCTTGTTTTCCAAAGTTATTTCCAACTATTACATATACCGTATGTAGAGCCATCAAAATTAACCTATACTCAAAAGATATTTAGAAGCCACTACAGAGGATTAATGAAGAAAAGCCTTATAACTACCTTCATCAGAATTCAACTATAAGGATCAGTGAGATGAAGAGGGGTGGGGGGAAGACTTGCCGGTATAATTTAGCAGTAAAAATGCAAGCCACCTCTTTTTTTGGCTATTTTAGCCAACACAGATTTAGAATTGTTATGATTCTTTTGTAAAATTCTTATAACCACAGTCCGAAGGAGTACCAAAAAATCCAGAAACCTATGATCTAAGTATAATCTCATTGCACAAAATCAAAAGCCACAGTCATAATAATAGAATTACTGATTATAGTAATCAGAGTAACCCATAGATATATATATATACAGCCTATAATGATTTTGTTTACAGTGTGCTACACACAAAAAACATCAGGGATCAAAGGAGTATTGTTGCCAGAGGTGCCTGTAGGGTATTAAAAATGTTTAAAACACAATCCAGTTTAACACACAATCCGCAATTAAGCCACACAATCCATGGTTTAATTATGGAAATTGTGTTACATGCTACAGGAAAAGATGGATAAATACCATGGGGAAGATTTCTTCTAAGTCAGCTAAAACCAAGCATCCAAAGCAATGATGATCGATAAACCTCAGAGCAGAACCACTCCACTTGTGTAACACAAAATCTTCAGCAAGGAACCAACATACTTTAGGTCAGTGATGGCAAACCTTTTCTTCCTCGGGTGCCAAAAGAATGTGGGCACGTGCTATTGCATGTACGCGAGTGCCCACACCCATAATTCAATGCCTGGGGAAGGTGAAAACAGCTTCTCCCGCCCCTTGGAGGCTGGAAATGGCCTGTTTCCCAACTTCTGGTGGGCCCAGTAGCCCTCCACAGGCTCCAAAGGCTTCCCTAGAACCGGGGGAGGGTAAAAATGCCTTCCCCCACTCCCCTGGAGGCTCTCTGGAAGCCAAAAATGCTCTCTCAGAGCCTCTGTGTGAACCAAAAACCATCTGGCCGGCACATACATGCATGTTGGAGCTGAGCTAGGGCAACAGTTTGCGTGCCAGCAGCTTTGGCTCCGGGTGCCACCTATGGCACCCGTGCCATTGGTTCACCATCACTGCTTTACATGATTCCAAGGGCTTGTGTGTTCCCAGAAGAGTATTTGACTTTCCCCCCCTTTTCTATTAGGAACTGGTTCCTAGGCCATATCAGAACCCACTTCTGGAGTTCCCTGCAATATGCCATAATTTGAAATAGGGAACTCTTAACTGAAAAAGAAAACTCCAAAATTCCCTTGAGAGTTTAGTGCTAGTTGTGCTATTCTTTAGACTTTCTAACTCTGAGCCTTGAGTTGAAAATTAAAGTTCTGCAACCATCTTAATCAGTTAATGCTCGGAAGAGGGAAATCTGGCCCTAGACCTTTTTTCTTTTGACATGAAACAAAGCCAAAAAGGTGGGTGGGGAAATGCACAAAGATCAATAAAACCTGTCCCACTCCAGCATTTCAATCACCAATATTAACAATTCAAGCTTTCATGGCCAGTCTCAATCCAATGGGGCCAAGCTTCTGAGCGAATAAGCCATGACTAATTATCTGGTATACTGACATTTCACCAGCAACAATGGCTGGTATACCTTCTGGGGTAAAGTGATCACAGGCAACTGAGCAGAAACTGACAGATCTCTTGTATTTGTAACAGAACTAATCTCTAATTGGATAATTTCACTGGAAAGCCAGTTCTTTATACAAGCGGATTTGTAATTGGTCTGCTTTTAACAAGTTCCAAAGGGACTATTTTTTAAAAAATTGGTCTGTCCGAAACCAGCTACTGATCATTATTATTCCAGGTAAGACCGCTGAAGATTCTATAAAGTGTCGTTAATCAAGGGCTTTTTTTTTAGGGTGACATAAAACTGGAAACCAGGTTTTGTTAACATTCAGACTTTCTTGTTAATGTTGGAGTGTTTATAAATCTCAATAGCTTCTCTCTCTGTAATTGTGCATGACAAATTGACATGATTGCTAATACTTGTGTGTCTTTAAATTGAATCTATGCCCATTATGTAGCAGTGGGTGTTCAGCTACCACTGATTTTCAAGTTGTAATATTTATCATGTTATTTTAGTTAATTTTTATTTTTAGTTCCAATACGTACCTGTGTACAACTGCAAGGTTTGTAACAAACCTCCGATGATGAAAGATGACTTCTGCCATCCTTAAGTGAATGAATAATTTCTTGGATTTTTTTTTCCACATTGGTTTGTAGATAGTTTCTAAGTTGTATTTCTCCAGTAATGTTCAGTTTGGTTTGTAATTTTCTCAATAAAAGGAGAACCATCTTTCCTACTCTGGGTATATAGTTTGTTCTTTGATGTATATGTGAAGCTGTTTTTATGATGGATTGCATCACTTGTGTGATCTTGCCAGCAGAGGAACCATTAGCTGGTAAAGTCAAGCTATCTAAAACCATCCAGTAATCTTTTCAGATTACAAAGAAGCCAAGTATGATCAATGAGAGTTTTAATTATACTTTACTAGAGGAGATGATGGTTAGAATTAATAGTGAATTAAATAGAATTAAAACCAAATACATGTTAGTCTTTAGTATACTGTATGTTCAGTTTGGGGGTTTTTTTAATGAATAGAACATCCAAAAATACAAGGTGGCCATTCTTCTCTTTCATCATAAATGTAATATTTTAGTGGATACAATTCAGATGTTCTAGAAATTTCTTTGAGTTCTTCCTCACTATAACTCCAGATCGCAAAAAAGTCATCCACATACAGTTTTAAAGGTGCAGGGTTTAGTCCACATTGTTCAAATTTCTGTATGTAGAAATTATAGTAACTGAACTCAGTGGGCACCCCTATGTCAGACCATTTAATTTGCTCAGAGAATTCGATGTTCCCCTGGAAATAACTGCCAGTTAGGTCATGATGGAATAAATGGATAAAGTCTTTGGAGAAGTTTTCCTTACTATACATAGTACTAATGTTTCCTTAATCAGCAACTTTCTAAAAAGTAAAACCACATCAAAACTGATCAGTACATTACCTCGTGTAAGACCATGCTTACTTATTTCTCAATGAAATTGGTTGAATCCGTAATATATGTTGACATAAATCCACTACAAGGCTGTAAAAGTGCAGCTAAGCATTTGTCCATAAGACATTAGCTGTTGGATCACATTTAGGTTTTTTGAGTTGCCTGGTCTAAGAGGTCCTGGAGACAGTCTTTCATATTCATAATCACTAGCATTTCCTTTATTTGCTGGCAGAATAATAATACTCTCTCCTGCATTAAGTTTGTTTTAAGGAACATGTTTCTCCTATTGTCAATATACTGGGGATGGCGGTGGGATGGGGGGCTGAGATCTCTTTAAAATTTGACCAGTCATGTCTTATTTCTTCTATAGCAGCGTTTCTCAACATTAAGATCTGGAGACTTCAACTCTCAGAATTCTCTCAGACAGCATGTATCTAAAATAATGTTAATGTTACAAAGGATAAGAAAGACTGTTTCTTATATCTACTGAGTGGGTGACTGGAGAATTAATGCTTGTACAGGTAGTCCTTGAGTTACAACAGTTCATTTAGTGGCCATTCAAAGTTACAACAGCAATAAAAAGAGTGATGTGTGCCTGTTTTTCACACTTACAATCATTGCAGCATCTGGCCATGTGATCTAAATCAGATGCTTGGAAACTGACTCATATTAATGATAGTTGCTGTGCCCCACAACTTAACAAATGTGGCAAGGAAAGTCATAAAATGGGGCAAAACTCACTTAACAAATTGGTCTCACTTAGCGACATAAATTTTGGGGCTCATGTGTGGTCGTAAGTCAAGGACTACCTTTCAGATGGGCAGCTATACAAATTGAGAGAGAGAATATCTGTGCCTTTGAAGAGCTTCCAGCATACAAACCTGATAGAAAATATCTTTGCCATAGAGGCAAACAATATATTGATGCAGCTTTCTGTAGCAGCCAAAAATTATCAGGCAGATCACTTTACCTTTGAAGATCCAGGCACAATTGGACTGTCTTAAATTGTCAGAATACCAGATAATTGGACCATGCCCTGTAATCCCTGAGCTTCATCCCAATCTTTGCTTTGAAATTTGGGTTTAGGGAATAAAAATGTGTAAAAATACAGTAGTAACAAATTTCAACACATCATATACAAATTATTATATTTACTTTTGTCATACTGTTCTATTAACAACTGTAAGTTATAATTAATAATTATTATTTGAAAAATAATTGAATGCGGGGGGGACCAACCATTTGGATTGTTTTATTTTTGTAAAGGCATCCACGTTAAGAATTTTTGTTCGAACAATAACCCCAAAATACATTTGAATGCATTTGAGTTCAAAAATATCTCATAACCTAGAGAAAAGGTTTGGCTACAATCACCTTTTCTCTGCATCAAATGTTTTTTGTATGTATTTTACATATATATGTTTGATATGCAGTGATAGGATGATTTATCTTTGAAATTTTAATTTAGATTGAGTTTATCCAACAATTCATGCAAAGGGACTTCCACATTTTCTGTGCTTCCCATAGGAAGCAACAACTGGAACAACTACCGATGAAACATGGGAGCATTTGATAGGGAGAGAGAATAGGTCACTTCTGCAGTTATTCAAAAGGTCACAGTTCATTGACTTTGGAATACTGCAGTGAGATATAAAATGCATAACTGCTCTGAACTAGGTTGATGTCATTCTTGCATGCCTGAAGTTACTCTGAGGGATCACAAAATAATTATTGAAAGTAATGCCACTTCAATGGTTGTTTATAAATTGCCCTTATTACTCTTTTGGTAAACTATTTGTATAGTATCTTATTCAGTGAAATTTACACAACAGTAATTAAAATATTTACAAAATCTGTCAAAATATTACAATATTATTCAGTGGAATCTACACAATAGAGTAATTAAAATCCGTAATGATATAGTCTGTCAAAATATTACAATGGATATTCCTATAAATATATTCAGTTATTTGAAAGTTCAGCTGAAATGGGACGATGAGGCAAAGGAAAATTACAGTATAGTTTTGAATATATTTGTTTGGCACTGTTTTCACGTGACCCTGTTCATAACTAAATGTGCATGGAATTGTGTGGTTTTATTCCTTTTTTTAAAAAAAGATCTAAATATTATGTTACTCATCCATCAAAGACTCTGAATCATTAATAATGTACAACAGTCATTTTTATCAATCAGTGACAATAGTAACAGTATATATCCTTTTAGCTGAAAGTATTTAAACATTTTAGCTGAAAGTATTTAAACATTTTGCAACTCGTCCTAAGCAAGGAAAGCCATACAGCTCATCCATAGTAAAAGTGTTTATATGAACCTGAGGTATCATAAAGGGTATAATTTCCCCCCTTATCTTTGAAAACATAATTAAAATTTGTGAACTGAAACATATGTGTTGGACCTTAAGTTTTTAGTTATTAGCATTATGAATGTGTTTAATTGCAAGCCAAAAAATCCCCCTGCCTAAACACCAAAAAACGCAGAATGTAACTGGCCTGGTATCCACAATTCTGCCATGTAAAAGAACAAATATGAACATTTTTCACATGATTTTTCCTCATCGAATTAGTAAGTCTCTTCAAAACTCGGGTTTGATTTTTACATCATATTCTCCAGAAAAGGCAATTTAGAGTGTACTGCTCTTTCTTCTGCACATAGGACATTTGTGATATTTTACTTTGGCATTTATGTCAAAGGCCATTTTTATTCATACTTCTATATTTGAACCTTTGCAGTCAGCTCTATAATCATGCATTAAAATCCACTTATATGTAGGAATAGTTATTTGTAAAGTATATGTTAACCTAACTTTTGTGCCATGAGAGGGAGCAAAGAAAAAACTGTAATTCTTTTGTAATTGGTAAATGATATGTAATATCAAGGTGGAAACAAAGTTAATTCTATTTTATAGGACCTGAAACGTATTAAAATAGATTTTCCTTTTCTCTAAAGAATTGTCATTGTTTAAGTAATGCTGTGACAAGTTTTCATTGCGATACGACTTTAGGTTAAAATATATTTTCATCAGATTGTTTCATTTGACATAAAATGTGGCTAATAATACTTTTTCCCCCTTTTGCTATCTGTTTTTGCTTTTTACTTTATAGTCTTTTTTATTAATCTGGCAGCCATTTCAGTTTCATAGCCCATATTTTGACAATCCCCGTGCTGAAGTTTCTAAGAAAATTCTGTTTGACTGCACAGCAGGTCTGTGTGTTTGACTGCTGAATTTATGCTCAAATTATATTGTAAATTGTACATATTCTGATTAGAATAAACTAATTGCATTTTCTGGCATGCAATCTATAACTGTATAAATGTACAAGCATATTTGGATAATATAAAAATTAACAAACTCTTGTATTCATTAATACTGCAAGTTCAGTTTTATCTAAAGCTATATTAAACTTTAAAAAAAGAATGTATAGTTTAAGTGTCAGTCTTTGTCTAGTTTATCTCTATTTATTTCGGGAAGAAGGACATAAAAGAAAAATAATATTTCTGCTGTTTATGAAATTATGCAGGGAGTGCACAAATAGCCTCTTAGAATTTGATAGATCAAATACAGAAAAATATCTAGACTTTCCCTAGGGTTTTACTTTGAAGGAAATACTTTTGATATCTTATTACAACTCTAAATACATGGACAGCTCTTTATTTACTTTATCTGTATATCATGTGAAGATTTATGCTTGAAGATTTATACGGTACTTTTCTACAGGTAGTCCTCAGCTTATGATCACAATTGAGCTCAAAATTCTTTCGTTAAATTGCCCCATATTACAACCTATATACCACAGTTGTTAAGTGAATCACTGCAATTAATAAGTTAGCAACCCAGTTCGGTTATTACATGAATCTGGCTTCCCCACTGACTTTGATTGTTAAAAAGTTACAAAAGATTATCACATGACCTTAGGGGACACAGCAATGGTCATAACAATGAACCAATTGCCAAGCATCTGAATGTTGACCAAATGATCATGGGGATGCTACAAAGGTTGTAACTATGAAAAATGGTCACAAGACATTTTTTTTTCAGTGCAATTTTAAGCTTAAACAGTGACTAAATAAACCGTTGTAAATCAAGGACTATATGTACTCACCTGCTCATATTCACATATCACTAAATTTGTAACCTTCCTCACTCCATCAGTGAAAAATCTTGTAATTCTTGTCTGTGGTCCTATGATGTTTTTTTCTCCTCTTCCAACAAATAACAAATGCACACACAGTTATACAAGCTTATGTTGTGAGCCGCCCCATGTCTTTAGAGAGGGGCAGCATACAAATCTAATATATTATTATTATTATTATTATTATTATTATTATTATTATTATTATTATTATTATTTTTGTCGCTAAATACTAGCGCAGCACTTTGGGTTGAATAAACAACAATATCGTGACATCTAATGATGAAAAATATGCACTTCAACATATAGAAGCAAAAGTGAATTAAATTTTGGACAAGAATTTGTCCAAAGAAATTGATGATGTTTCTAGTTCACAGGGAACATGTTTAAATAGACTTGCACTCTAAATTACTTAGCACAGGAGTACCTAGTTTTCTACTCACCTCAAATCATGTTCAGCAATAACAGTAAGTTAAAGGGATGTGTGGGTTTGTGTGAAAGAGAGAGAGAGAGAACCTGCAAGATGGTGTGTGTGGCATTATGTTCTCTGGTATTCAGCCTCTGCTTAATTGTTCATCTGATTACTATAGCTGCCCATTTTGACAAGTGATTCTTTCCCCCCAACCTGTCATAGACCATAATCTGATATATGTACATGTTCATGTGTGTGTGTGTTTAGGTGTATGGGTATATGCATAAATGTATGTGTATGATTGTGTGCCTATGTGAATATGTATATCAGGTGAAATGCTACCGGTTCAGGCCGGTTTGGTGTACAGTAGTGGTAGCTGCTGGTGATTTGGAGAACTAATAGATAGCTGCAGCACAAGGCTCCACCCACCCGCCCAGATGTTGCCATTTTCTTATTTTTAACTCTCTGTGCATGCACAAAGCTTGAAAAGGTGAAAAAGTATGTGCAATGATGGGGCACACGCATCTGCACAAAGCACATGCTTGTTAACCAGTAGAGAAGGTAAGTAGATTTCATTTTATACATACATACATTCAGGGGTGGGCAGCAGGCAGGACGGGGTGGAACGCAATTCCACCAGTGGAAATGAAGCTGTGTGCTCAGCTCCAGCTGACTATCCCCCTCATCCTATCTTCCTTCTCGGAAAGTGGCAGGGAGACCAGCACTGGCAGGAGTTGCAGGGGGCCCATTTCATCCCCCCCTCTTTTCTCAAGAGCTGATCGGCACCCGTTCGCCTAGCTACCCAGCCTGAGGCAGGGGGTGACCCAGGAAGCAGAGCACAGGAAATGCGAAGCAAATTGTCCTCCCAGCAAGCGACACTGGTGAGGTTGTAAGTCGAGGACTTAACAGTTCGCTTGAACAATGATGATCGTTCAAGCCACTCCCACCTGGTCACATGGCCGGCAAGCCACTCCTACCCAGTCACATGACCATCAAGCCACACCCACAAAATAAGCCCCACCCACAATGTGGCAGTGAAATTTTTGGCTGCCCATTACTGCATACATACATACATACATACATACATACATACATACATACATACATACATATCACATGTTTTTTGGCTGAATTTGAAAATTAAGGGAGACTAGGATAGATCTATTTCGGACTTATTTTGGCCTCATCATATATATATATGACACTAATAATATTTTGAGATAAAAAAAGCTCAATGCACCTTGTGTCCATGAGATTAAACCACTAGCACTGATAAAAGTCTTTCTGCCTGTATGTTTTGCCATTGGAGAACTCTATACCTTCCCTAATCAGTGGTGCTGTAAATGGAATTCACAAGAATTTTATTCAGAATTGCCCATCTCCAAGGCCACCTCCTGACAATATAATTCCTTCTTTTTTCCCTGTGTGGTCTCCCCCCCCCCATCCTTTTCTCTCCCTCTCTTCTTTCTACATTTTGAGAAAGGAAATCCCTTTCTCATAAATAGTACAGAATATTATTCAGCTGTCTCATCTCTTCCCTTCTCTTCCTTCTTCCAACTACTGGTCAATCACTCACAATATTTTTACCATGATTTGAAATATTGTCTTTAAAATATTGGTAGGCTCTGCCTGATTGCAGAGTTTAACATTGTAAGAGTTCCACTGGTAGGATAAAATGACCACACGATAACAGAATTTTATTTAGAAGAGTTATTATTGTTGGTGAATAATTCAATAATAGTTGGGTAACTTCTTTCCGTCAGCCTCACAGATAATGAGGGTAATACATCAGCAGAGGTTGAATCTTAATGCAGACAAGTTTCTAGTGACAATATCAAGAAAAGAATCCAGGCTTTATCTTCAGAAAAAGAAGGCAACATTTATTTGTGAAGCTGATGACAAAGATTACCTATTCTTATTTGTAATAATCATTCAAACCACTAAGTAGAAAGTGCTTCACTCAGAGGAGGAGATTTGGAGCTGAGTCTTTTAAAAAGTAAGTTTTCCCTAGATACAACTGAAATCTACCATATATATGCATTGGTAGTATGATGGCAAAACAAACAGCAAAAAGGAATATTTTGGTTTTTTGGAGTATAGAAAGTTAGCACCCACCTCTCTCCTAGAAGAATGAAATATTTTAGGAAGCACTTAAAAGGTAGAAAATTATATTTCCCGAAAGGAGGAATTGAGAAACATGCTCTTGGACATAGAAAGCATCCCCCAGATTTCTTAACATACCCCAGCAGATATTTTAAAAAGATTGGGCTAGCCTATCTACAAAACAAAAGACCTTCAGCTCCAAGATGATGGGATTACCCAAAACAGGACAAAACCATTAAGCCACAATAGGAATTGCCCCCACAAGCCTTCATTGCATCACCCTCAGCAATTTAAAGTTCAACCAAAATTAGCTCAGACAAATACCCAGGATTTGTATTTTGCCTATAGAGCCAGCTATAACCCCTGCTTAACCCCTACATAACATCATAGGTGTTAAATCAGAGGCTGGAGGCTCGAGAAAAGGCTAACAGCTCTTTATTGGCATTCGGGAACAGTTGAAGTGACCAGCTCGATGCATAAGTAAGATTAGGGAAACAATTGGCATAACCCGCACCTTATATACATGGTTACTAGCACAGGGATTGGTGACAGTGTTTCAAGCCTTGGCGCTGGAGCTTCCTATTGGCTGAGCCCGGAGGCTCCTCATTGGTCGTGCCCAGGCTTCCCATTGGTTGTGCTAGCAGGCTGCTTATTGGTCGCCCTGCTCCAATCAGCTATCACCTTTATTATACAGCTTGCAAACGTAACACCTTTTAAAAGACAAACATAACAATAGGAATCTGACAACAGCCAATAGAATACATGTTCTTGCACAGAAACACAAATACAAAGCCCAAAAGAAGGCATAAAAGTCACCCACTCTCAATTCCATGTGGTCAGCAGCCCAGAGCCATATGTGGTTCTGTTTACCATTAAACCTTTCCAATCAGCCTCCATGTTTCTACTGTCCTTTTCCCAGTTTGGAACTGAACCAGATGGATATTTCTTCCCATAGGAGCAAACCTAGCATGAAAACTCACCAACTGCTCTTAACTCTGAACAGAGAAGATTTTGATTTGTTTGCATTTTAACTACCTGCATTCACACTCACATAGTTTTTTTTAGGACTCCATTTGAAGTGGAACGCATTTGTAATTATATTTTAGTACAGGATAATGTATTGGTTATCCCCTTTCATGCAGTAATATATGGTTAAAATTTGCATCTCAAAGAGCACTTTATTTTTTATTTTGGCTAGAATTTAAAATCTAATTGCTGATTGTACCAACAGACAAACTCTCTGGAGAAATCTGGTAATAAACATGGAGAAAAAAACATTGATTTATTTTCTTAATCTTCCTGATGATTATTAAAAAAAACCATCTGACAATCTAGTTGGTTGGGTGTTTCATCTGTAAGATGATGAACATATCTTTGGAGTAATATTTCAAGAGCTGTTTCATAGCAATCATCCTGTACTTGAAAGCTGTAAACAGATTAACAAAACCAGCATTGCACTCATTTTGAAAATGAAATTTATCAAAAGTGGAGCAGCATTTTTTTTTCTTGTCTTGTCTTTTTTGTGAGAAGTGCTGAGTGACTGCTGCTGTAGATTTATGGACAAGTTTTAAAGGGTCCCAAACTATTTCTAAACCCTAATTGAATTTTGGATTGGTGGTCTCCCCACAGGATCACACCCTCTGAAGTTATCTGTATGTATTTCTATCTACATCATACAAACATACTTGTATCCAATGACATAGAGTGACATCAAATTAATAAAACCAGCATCGGTGATCTTCAAGTGGTCTTACGTGATGACTCAGTACTTAAAATCCAGTATTGCAAGCTGACTCTGCCCACAACCCGGAGTTCGATCCTGAGCAGCTCAAAGTTGACTCAGCCTTCCATCCTTCGAGGTCGGTAAAATGAGGACCCAGATTGTTGAGGGCAATATGGTGATTCTGTGAACAGCTGAGAGAGGGCTATAAACAATGATGGGCTCCTATGGGAACGGCCAGGAACGCAGTTCCTGTAGCAAAATTTGGAGCTCCACCCCAGAGCACCCAATTTTCACTGAAAGATGTTGAAACAAAATGCATAAGCCACACCCACAGTGTGGTAGTAAAGATTTTGGTAGCCCATCACTGGCTATAAAGCACTGTGAAGCAGTATATAAGTGTAAGTGCTATTGCATTGCTATTTCATTCACTAAGCCGGTCAGCAGATGTGATACAATAATTCAGAAAGGTGCAGCATCTATTCGGCTTTTTACATCTATCTATCTATCTATCTATCTATCTATCTATCTATCTATCTATCTATCTATCTATCTATCTATCTCTATTTATTGGATTTGTATGCCGCCCCTTGTGACTATGCAAAGGACCAATATGAGCAATTTCTCACTTGCCTGGTAGGGCTGTGATACTCTGCATTTCTGTTCCTGTTTTCTGATGCCGATAGGTAAGAGTCTTAAGGTTTCTGCTTTCACTACCCTTAATATGAGTGACCACAGGTCTTTTTTATTCCAAGTGAGGATGCAAGTGGCTTCCCTGTTTCCTTACCAATAGGTACAAATGTTTATTATAGCTATTCAAGTACTCTGGATCTGAAAACAACCACAACCAAAAGGCTTCAGCATTTGGGGGAGGGAGCAGGGGAGTTATTCACTTACCTTCCCTACAGGTTCACAAACGTGAGCGGCATGCATGTGCGAGCATTCACTCCGCTAGCATGCACCACCTCTGCACATGCGCAGGGCCTTCTGCGCATGCACAGAGCCTCAAAAACATGAATAAATGGGACGTCATTACCAGTGATGGGCTACCAAAATGTTTACTACCACACTGTAGCCGTGGCTTATGCATTTTGTTTCAACATCTTTCAGTGCAAATTGGATGCTCCGGGGTGTAGCCCCAAATTTTGCTACCGGAACTGCATTCCTGACCATTCCCGTAGGAGCCCATCACTGGTCATTACATTCGGGTGGTTGCAGGGGGGGGGGCTTCCACAATTGCCACTACCGGTTCAGGGGAAAGGGTTATCTACAGGTTTGCATCAGGGCTGAAATGAAGGCTTTGATTTAGAACACAGAAATAATTTGAAGCAGAGACCTGTAGTTTTAAATCTCATGACAAGGATTACATCATTATGCCATTTACAGGTGATGGACTCATTATTACAGGTTTTTGAGAACAGGGAATGTCAAGGCTATAAATTCCACTTACTCTGTGCCAACTCTTTCCCTGTGCCTTGCCTGTCTCTCACTGTGACAGCCTGTTATGTTGCCTCTGCTAATTAACCAACACAGAGAGTTTTGCTAGCAAGCCACAAGCCTGGTACAACTGTATCCTGCCACTAATGAGGAGGTTCTTCCTTGGAGGGACCAAGCTTGCCAACTTGCTGTGAGACTTAATTTGTAACCCGCTAGGACTAGCAGTTATGAAAACAGTCAACAATTCCATTTCAACCCCACCTTCACAAAAGCAGTGGGCTTCTAGCCCTTTTTGTAAAAATATCAGAAAATAAACAATATTACTGCCATGAATCTGTCTATATATTTTGCTTCATTTGAATATTAGATACTTGCCATAATTCTTCTATTGTACTTTTAGTCTTCTTTCTATTAAATATACTAATCAGAACACTTAGAGTGGTTGTTTCTTGGAGTATGATTTTTGAGGGGGAAAGTTATGACATAAATGCTATAAAATCCAGCAATCAAAAACAACAAAACCTTCTTGACTTGCCTAAACAGGCCCTGCCGATGGGCACTGCCCAAACTATGAGGGGAGATTTGAAAGGGGAAATCAAGAAAATGTCATCTAGGGCAGGGGTATGAAACTTGATTTCACTGAGGGCTGCATCGGGGTTGTATGTATGTATGTATGTATGTATGTATGTATGTATGTATGTATGTATGTATGTATGTATTTATGTATTTATTTATTTATTTATTTATTTATTAGTTTTGTACGCCGCCCCTTTCTGTAGACTCGGGGCGGCTCACAACATAATAAAACAATTCATAACAAATCTAATAATTTACATTTTCAAATTTAAAGTAGTTAAGAAAACCCCATTTTTAAACAGACATACCTACAAACATACCATACATAAATTATATAGGCCCGGGGGAGATATCTCAATTCCCCCATGCCTGACGACAAAGGTGGGTTTTGAGGAGTTTACGAAAGGCAAAGTTTACCTCGGGTCAGATGGGGATCATGGTTGGGGTGAGTGTGGCTATGATAGTGTGATCAGCTCAACATCACTCATGTTGAGGGCACCTGTGGTGAACAGGTGCTAAGGCAGGTCTTCCCTCAGACCCTCCCTCATATTATAATCCTCCTTCTTTCCTTTCCTCCCACCCTCCATCCCTCCCTCCTTCCTTCCTTTCCTCCCTCCTTCTTTCTTCCTTCTTTTTCTTCCTTCCCCTCTATTTCCTTATTTTTCCTTTCTTGCTCTCTTCCCATCTTCCCTTCTTTTTCTTTTTCTTTCCTCTTTCCCTTTCTCCTTTCCTGTCCCTTCTTGCGTGCTCAAATACAACAGGGGAAACATTTCTCATTTTGTTGTTTTTAGTTTGTTTTACCAGTGAAAACAGAGCCTGGGGGGGGGGGCACGCACTGCATTTTTGGTGCTTCCACTCTCTGCTAGTGAAAATGAAGCTTGGGGGAGCAGAGGGCTGCAGGAGGCCATCATGACCAAAAATGAGGCCTAGGGGAGCCATGCACACCCTCCGAGCTTCATTTTCACTGTCAGAGACACCACAGGCCAGTCCTTTGCTGTTTCAAGGGTGGCCCCATGGGCCAGATCTAAGCCTCTTGTCAGCGGGATTCAGGAATGTGACATTGGCATCATTTGTCCTGCATAACCTAGGCCAGTGTGGCAAACATTTTTCCCTCAGGTGCCAAAAGCTCATGCACGAGTCCTCAGAGAGGGGTGGCATATAAATCAATCAATCAATCAATCAATCAATCAAATAAATAAACAAACAAACAAACAAACAAACAAACAAACAAACAAACAAACAAACAAACAAACAAAATAATTATTGTGCATGTACCCACACCGGTAATTCAATGCCACCCCACTCCCACCCCCTTATTCATAACCCCTTATACTGCCTCATCCCCATGTATGGACACATGACTTCCCCCTTTTCCTAACTTCTGGTGGGCCCAGGCTCCAGAGGATTCCCTGGAATGGGCGAAAAACACCCCCCTGTCCTCCCTGGAGGCCCTCTGGAGGCCAAAAATGCCATCCACAAGCCATATGTGTGCTGGAGCTGAGCTAGGGCAATGACTTGCATGCCGGCAGATATGGTTCTGCATGCCACCTGTGGCACGCATCCATAGGTTTGTCGTCATGGACCTAGGCTATTTGCTGGGCAATTTGGAGTTACAGTGTTATATCCTTTCCCCGTCCTTATTATCTTTGCCTGAATAGAAGTGCCAGGAAAATAATTGGAAGCATACAGTAGTGAAAGAACCTTGAAGATAACAGCATACAGGGAAAACTTGGCAGGAGTAATGCCCTCTTCAAATCTTGAATGGTAAGTTCAGTTTGAATCAAGGCTCCTTCTTGCCGGCCTAAAAAGATGGGCTTTTGGGGGAATGATATTAAACTGTTTATCTGTCCCTGCTCTGCAGGAAGTACCATAACTTTGGAGTATAAGATGCACCTTTTCTCCCCTTAAAAGAGGGTGAAAATTTGGGTGTGTGTTATACTCCGAATGTAGCTTTTTCAAAGCTCCCCTGCCGAGACCTAAGTCATTGCAGGTTTGTTTTCATTGCTACTCCCTCCCAAAAAAGGTTTTTTTCTGTTGTGATTCAGCCTGAGGCTCCTCAGGGACCAGCTGCGTCTCTGTTGGATCCATGCCCGGAGGAGGAGGACCGTGAACAGGAGGGGGAGGAACAGGCAGACGGGGGAGAGGAAAGTCAGGAAGAGGAGGAGGGAGAGCAGCCTGAGTGCCCCGGGGGGGGGGCTCTCCCCAGCCAGTAGCCTGGACTCATTGGATGAGGAAGCACAGGCTATAATTGACATGAGACAGCGACGTGCAGCTCAGAGACGGGACCAATTAGAAAGGTATTGGCACCACTGAATTGGCAACAGCTGGTTTTGGGTGTGGTTCTCCTCAGCAGGGTTTAAAAGGCAGGCCAGCCCTTGAAGCCATGTGGAGCATTATCAACTGGAAGTTCTGTGACCCTGCTTTGCTTCTCGGCGTCTCTGATCTTGGCTTGTGGCCTAGAAGTTTGGAAGACTTGGGGGAGGCGTATGTTTGTTATCTCCAGTGTTGTTTTTGACAGCAAGAATCCTGTTTTACTTCATGGCCTTCGTGAAACATCTTTGAAGTTCCAGCGTGTTCCTGTTTGTAAGGACATTTTCTGTTACCTGTGTTTGCTTTGAATTATATAAACTGCCTTTGCTTTTTACCAGTGTGTCTGGATTCTCTTTTTGGGTTGGTGTTTGCTTCTGGAGGGACCCAGACAGAACATTTTCCAGCCCTAACAAGGGGATAAAACAATATGATGAAACTGACCAGACTAAGGACGCTAGCCAGGTGAATAGGTAGGTAGATTTTTCGCCTATTTTCCTCCCTCAAAACTAAGGTGTGTTTTATACTCCAAAAATATTGGCCTGTTCCAACTCCTGTAGGAACAAGTCTGTTAGCTTCTGATATGAAGACAGGCAGGTCAGCATATTGCCTGAAAAATAGCTGGGTAAGGATTAAGAAGGGGCATTTTGAGTGAATTTTTTTTTGCACGTCTTCCCTTGCAAAGACTTTGAAGATGTCGGGGATTGGGGGGGGGGAAGCCAAGGCTCACTATGGTGGGGGTGGTTGTGACTAGCCAGGATGGCCGAAAAATGTGCATGACAAAGTTATGGCACAAATCCTGCCCTAATGCATTTGAATCCTCATATTGGATGCAAATTCATAAGCCACAGGGGTTGCATTGTGACATCATGATGTACAATTCCACGACTTGTCCTTTCCCTGTGGCTACCCAATAGTTAAGGGGTACCAAAACCTTTACTACCATACTGTGAGTGTATTTAGAGAAATGTTATTAGAAAATGTCTGGGAAAAAAAGGCTAAGAGAATGTCAAGATGGGGTTAAATTTTCCTTCTTCTATTTGAAAATGTCCAGCTGTGGGTCATCTCACAAAGTAATTTGTAAGATTCAGCAGTCCTGGCTGTGCAGATCTTCAAAAGAGTGCTTTGATTCAGTGATCCTTCAGTCAAATTGCCCATTGAAACAGATTAGTTTAGCAAAGCATGGACCCTTCAAAGATAGAAGAGGAAAAACCTTTCTATGTCTTGCCTGGGGCAGGTATAAAACTAAATCTGAAATGGGTCAGTACCCAATGTGTATTACTGCTATTAAGCAGGGAAGTGAGCAAGATGTCAATGGTCTTTAATTGCTAAAGTTAACCCTTTGCTTCCTTTCAATTAGAGACAAGGCGAGGGATCTTATCTCTCCAAATCTGCTGTCTATATTGCTTTTAAGAAGATGAAAGTTATTGCTTTGGGGAAAAGAGAATTTGGCTTGGCTAGCAGTTAGGACTTATCTCAAGCATGGAGCCACATGTTTATTCCATTCATATTTAACCATGGTTAATGTTAGTCCAGATTCCATGGCAGCAGAAAACATCAGAAAACCCATGACTAAAACCCAGGACTCACAGCCACTAGAAAGGTGATGTTTGAGTTTGTTCTTGTGTTAAGTCATTTCATAGATTTTGTTGTTTTGCTGATGCAGAATAGAGGAATCTGCTTTGAGAAGGCTTTGAATGCTGAACTGGATCTTCTTTCCTCCTTCTATGGTCCTTCAAATCTTATGGACTCCATCTCATTAGAACTTTATTGAAACTTCACAAGATGTTTTTTTTTTACAGAAATATAAATTTTATTAGATTTATTTACATTTAAAAACAACACAGGAAAAGTACATAAAACACAAACTTTATAAACAATACAACTAACATCACAAAAAATCCAAACACAAATGCTGTCTATAGTGACAGCTAAACTATACTGTTCAAAAAAATTAAGGGAGCACTCAAATAACACATCCTAGATCTGAATGAATGAAATATTCTCATTGAATACTTTGTTATGTACAAAGTTGAATGTACACAACAGCAGGTGAAATTAATTGTCAATCAGTGTTGCCTCCTAAGTGGACAGTTTGATTTCATAGAAGTTTGATTTACTTGGAGTTATATTGTGTTGTTTAAGTGTTCCCTATATTTTTTTGAGCAGTGTATATATCTCATATTTCCATTAATTTTGAAGTTAATTTTTTGGTGCTAAATATCAACAATAAATATTCAAATTTTTTGAACAACAGATAGTTTGCAAAATATTATTCCTAATCCTAATTCCAGGATGTTTGGAACTTTATTCCCTCCTGGAAGTTTGTGTTACAATACACACTTCAAAAGATGCAGTTTTAAAGGATTTATTGGAATTGCTGTTCTCATTCCAGTTTGTCAAAAATAGAAGCAGCTTCAAATGTTTTGAAGTTCCCGTGTTAGAGAGTGCACACAATTTTTTGCTGTTACATTTTTTATTTTTCTGTTCCATCTTTTTCTATTTGAAGTGGCTGTTCTCAGATATAAAACTCTTGAATGAAATTGTGTTCTTTTTAAAATCGCAAATTAGGGCTGACTGAATCAACCTCTATCGTACGGCTAGTTTGATCTCACACTGTAAGTTTCTTTTAAATATTGTTTTAATTCTGTTTCTTTAATAATAATAATAATAATAATAATAATAATAATAATAATAATAACAACAACAACAACAACAACAATAATGATAATAATAAGAAGAAGAAGCACACAAGCCCCACTACCACAACAAGGTGTATCCATCAGTGGTTGTTGTTGTTGTTGTTGTTATTGATTAGATTTGTATGCTGCGCCTCTCCGAAGACTCGGAGCGGCTCACAACAACAAAACAGTACAAATCCAATGGTTAAAACAATTTAAAACCCTTAATATAAAAGCAATCATACATCTCATACAAACCATATTTAAAGCGGAAACGGCCCAGGGGAATCAATTTCCCCATGCCTGGTGGCAGAGGTGGGTTTTAAGGAGTTTGCGAAAGGCAAGGAGGGAGGAGGCAATCCTAATCTCCAGGGGGAGTTGATTCCAGAGGGTTGGGGCCACCCCAGAGAAGGCTCTTCCCCTAGGTCCCGCCAGATGACATTGTTTCGTCGATGGAACCCGGGGAAAGCCAACTCTGTGGGACCTAACTGGTCACTGGGATTCGTGCGGCAGAAGGCTATCTCAGAGATATTCTGGTCCAATGCCAGGCTTTATAGGTCATAACCAACACTTTGAATTGTGACCAGAAACTGATCGGCAACCAATGCAGATTGTGGAGTGTAGGTGTAACATGGGCATACCTGGGGAAGCCCAGGATCGCTCTCACGATAATAAAAAAGACTGATTGGGGGGACTGGATGGGAAAGAGAAATAACAGTTATATCCCCATAATAATTCTGATGAGACAATGCAGGATGATTTTACCCACTCAATCCCTGTCTAGGAACATGAGAAATGAAATTGAAACTTGAGATATTTTGTAAATCAACATCATCAGGTTGGTATGGTAATTTTTCACTTTGGATATGATCCATCCAAAAATCATCTCAAATTGGGGAACCACAATATAATCATCTTTATATGGGCCAAACTGACTACTTTTTGATGACCAGATGCCATACTTAGAGGAAGTAATTCAAGGACTACATTGGACAGAACATGAGTAGAGATG
The DNA here is from genome assembly GCF_031021105.1 of Erythrolamprus reginae. Lineage (NCBI taxonomy): Eukaryota > Metazoa > Chordata > Lepidosauria > Squamata > Dipsadidae > Erythrolamprus > Erythrolamprus reginae. The sequence goes on from NC_091950.1 coordinate 179,206,279, forward strand.
TTTTACGGGTAGAATAGGATGTATTTCTCTAAGTCTAATTTTTTTAGAAATTTAACTTAAGTTATAGGATATTATGAATTATTTCGAGTAATCTGGATAACTAATGTTGCTTTAATTATGCCAGATATGCTCATATTTGGAGTGATTATAAAATGATTTCCTTGTGAAAAAGGCATTGTTGGGGTCTTGTCAACAATTGACATTCTCTGATTGACACTAATAGGTGAACACTCAAGCATTGGGACTGATAAGTCAGGAATTTATTGGGAAAGTGTCTAAAAATGGTGATTGTAATCCGCTTGTGTTCTCCACCGATTATGAGAAAATGATTGAAAACGTATTTTTGAAGTAGAATAGCCACCTTCAGCACAATCCAGACAGACATTGACCAGAATGCTTTAAATCAGCACATGAGGACAGTTTAAAGCACAATATGTTTTGCAAATTTAGAAAGCTAGGCTGAATAAATATTTGTTAGATGAACTGTAACTAAATTTGTCTTCTGCAAAGATTAATTTTTATTTCTGGCATTTCATGTGATTGCTCTATTGTCAAGGTTCCAAAGGTGCTTTTCCAGGAGGAAACTGGACTTTCCATTCACCACTAACCGGTCAGAGCTGAAGAAGCATCTAGGATGAGAAGTGAAAATGAAAAATGAAGTCCAGCTGTCTCCAGAAAAAGCACATTTGGAAGAACCATGACCTGAATGACTGACAATCTCCATAAACATTTAGTTGTGTTCTTTGGGGTGAACACCCTGCAAATGGTGCGGAAGTGTGAATTGATTTCCATACAAATTGCAGATTACAGGAACCATTTGCACTTCAGTTTGCGATGCAGGCAACATAAACTCATCCCCAAAAGCCTTTGCCTGTGTTCAACAGTTGAAAGGACATAGGGCGGAAAGTGTCTAAGAAAGGCTCCACACACACCTGCACTACTCAGGTGACGCTACATCTCCTAGTGGTCTCAATGCCTCTAAAATAGAGGTGTCAAACTCAAGGCGTGGAGGATGGATCCGGCCCATGGGGTGTGTTGATCTGGCCCATGGGGCTGCCTTGGAAACAGTGAATGACCAGTCTGCAGTGTCTCTGCCAGTGAAAACGGAGCTCGGGTTGGCTGCCTACAGCCCTCCCAAGCTCTGTTTTCACTGGCAGAGGGTTGTAGGAAGCCTTCACAGCTGAAACAGAGCTTGGGAGCTCGTTTTCACTGGCAGAGTGCTCGGGCCACTACAGGTGCCCCTGACATGACATGCTTACCCTGGCCCCCGGAGGTCAAACACAACCCTGAAGCAACTCTCAATGAAATTGAGTTTTATACCCCTGCTCTAAAAGAATGCAAATGACCAACTGTCTGCAAACTTCAGCACCAGTATTGGGTTGCTACCCAGTATGGGCCACACTGCGCATCGGTAGCGAAAATGGAGCTACGCGTGCAGCTCCATTTCTCAGGTGGGAGCAAAATCTTTCTAGGATGCAGGTACATGTGAGATTTCAGTGATTTTTTTTTTTGCTTACATGCATGCACAGAAGCAAAAAATCGCCAAAATCTTGCATGCATCCCCTCATGAGATTTTGTGTGCATGCCGGCAACCTGAAGCTGCACGCGCATCGCATCGGTAGAGGCGATAAATAGCAAAACCCTCCTCCACTGCTTACCACCATTCAGTCAGTGCTGAAGAAGCTTCTTGGATGAGAAACAAAACATCTTCAAAGAAAAAGGAAACAAGAAAGTCCAGTTGCCTCTTGAAAAAGCACTTTTGGGACAACCATGACCTGGGTGACTGAGAATTTCCATAGACGTATTGTCAAGGCGTTCTCTTGTTCATTTAAGGATTATATGAGGGAAATGTTAATATTTTTCACTGCCCTCTGTATTTTCCTTGGACTGTAACAAGGAGAGTATGTCTCATATCAAGAGACAAGTACAATGGAGTGATTAGGGTGCTAAATTGGCATTCAAGGAGATTCATGCCACAGAAGCTCAAAAGGTTAATTAGGGATTAAATCCAATACATCCACAAAACATGCAATCACGGGAAAGATTGCACATCTCTTATTATTCAGTTCTAGAGTTCAAATAAATAAGACGATACAGTGTTGGTTTTCTTATCAATGTCCTTAAATTTGCCATTGTTTATATATGAGCTTAATTCCAATTTCCATTTCTCTTTGTCTCATTCAAGTAGACAGTGACATCATTCTGCAGAGACCCTTATAAATGCGGTTCAGTATAAATGCTGAAGATGTCATGTATTAGGATATGAGTATTGTCTACAATATTCTGATGCATTTTCCTATTATTTCTACTAAAAAGGTCAATTGATCAACAACTGAATGACGATCAGATGTCTGAAGCAACTAGATGATACCAAAGCAATGTAAGAATTTTTCATCAGTTTTCTTAATTCTGCTAGGTGCTTCAAATATGCCTCTTATTTCATTATTGCTTGGTTCTCTATGGATACAGCTAAAAGCCAAAATATCTGACAGCTAATGAAAACAATTGTTTTAAATTAAGAAGACACAAGTCCATTGCTATAACCTTAAGGCAGTTTTACAGCAAGTACAGGATGCCCCATCCTTACTGTGCTGTAATCAATATCCATGAATGATTGTGAAAACATTTACTGCATTTTTTGGTGTATAAGACACACCTTTTTCCTCCCTAAAAGAGGCTGATAATTAGGGTGTGTCTTATACTCTAAATGCAGCTTCCCCCTCACCCCAGCCCAAACTAGCTGCTAACGATCTTCCCAGCTCTTACATTGCAGGCTCTTTCATTGTTACTCTCTGCAAAAAATGTTTTCCAAGCGCTAAGTCTTTGCAGGGTTTTTTTCTTACTCTAACATGAGTAAGTTTCTTTCCAGCCCTAACCAACGATGTTCCCAGCTCTTACAGGCTTGCAAGCTCTTTCATGGTTATTCTCTATGAAGAATGTTTTCCAAACCCTGTCTTTGATTTTTTTTTCATTCTCTATTTGCTCCAAATGTTTCTTTCCAGCACTAACCAGGTGCTAACAATGTTCCCAGCTTTTACTGGCTTGCAAGCTCTTTCATTGTTACTCTCTGCCAAAAATGTATTCCAAACCTTGTCTTTGTAGGGTATTTTTTTCATTGCTTTACTTGTTCCAGATATTTCTTTCCAGCCTTAACCAGCTGCTAATGATGTTCCCAACTCTTACCCACTTGCAAGCTCTTTAATTGTTACACTTTGCAAAGAAGAATGTTTTCAAAGCCTTAAGTCTTTGCAGGGTTTTTTCCATTGCTTTACTTGCTCCGACTGTTTCTTTCCAGGTGCTAATGATGTTTCCAGCTCTTACTGGCTTGCAAGATCTTTCATTGTTAGACTCTCAGAATAATTTTTTAAAAGCCCTTAACTAGGGGATAAAACAATGTGTTGAAGCTGATTAGATTAAGGATGCTAGCCAGATGAATACCCCGTAAGCAGATTCTTTTCCCTATTTTCCTTCCCAACAACCTAAGGTGTGTTTTATATTCCAGTGTATCTTATACTCCGAAAAATACGGTAATATGTACAAAGCATTGAGATGCATGTTATGCCTACATCACTAATAAGTGAGATAGATACGTGCAAGTGAGTCTATAAAGTAAATTCTTGAATTATGCAAGTGATTGAAGTGCAATGCTATACTTAGCATCATGGATAACTCCTCTTGAATCACTGTTCCTTCTATACCCTATTGATCAGTTCCCCTGCCTTAATCCATTTATTAGATTGTGGTCCTGATCTCAATTTCTTGATTGCCCCTTCTTCCTGCTTCATTTCCAGTCTATTTCCCTGTTGAATATGTTCTTGATACTTTCTGCCAAAGCTGCTATTAAGTACAAACCATCCACCCTCTGGGATAATGGCATCTACACTGATTTTTTTTTTAGGGACAATCTATGCAATGTGAAGCTCATGGAACTACTTTACAACCAGAAACAGCATATTTAATTTGATCTGCAATTTGAACCAGATCAACAGGATGATGTGAGAGAAATGGACCAGACCTATTCCTATTGAGTCATTATATATTAGAGGATGAATGATATGACACTCCAGATCACAGTAGTAAAAAAAAGACTATTTCTGGGAACTGATTCTGGCCAATTAGACTATGTTGTTAACCAGAAGATCTGTCTGGTCAGACGGAAGCAAGTTTGAACTTTCCACTACAGTTCCAGGTCACTCTTCCTGAAGCACTTCTTTTGATCCAGTGTGTGTGTATATACACTGTTCAGCATCCTGGCCTTGCTGGAGAGCATCTTCCATACCTAAGAAAATATTGCTGCAGGTTTACTTGGAGGGCCATATGCAGTCTAAAGATGATGACTAGAATACCTTCAAGGTCGCTTCCAACTTTGTTATTCTGAATTTGAGACTCCCGGTCTAAATTCCACCCAAGAGAGATTTCTCCTAATCATAGGGAAGATACTTACATATCACAGGGCTACCAGATTTCCTTTTTGTTATGTCTGACAGTTTATTAAAAGCCGGCCGCTAGGAGTTCAGCAAGCCGGGCTATCCAAGGTGCTGATTGGCGCGCCTCCCTGGATACACTGTAAGCGGGAAGTTTCCCTGTTCTTAATTGGTCGCTGCCTCAGGCAGCCTTTCTCCCTCCCTTGCTTTCTCTCTCTTGCACATCTATCTATCTATCATCTATCTATCTATCTATCTATCTATCTATCTATCTATCTATCTATCTACCTATCCCTCCCTCCCTCCCTCTCTCCACCCACCCACCCACCCACCCACCTTTCTATCTGTCTGTCTGTCTGTCTGTCTGTCTGTCTGTCTGTCTGTCTGTCTGTCTGTCTATCTATCTATCTATCTATCTATCTATCTATCTATCTATCTATCTATCTATCTATCTATCTTCCAGAATTTAGTTTAGATTTTATAACTACACATTTTGTCCTTAAAAAATTGATAAAATGTTTGTTGGAGGTCTATTTTAGTCTTTATCAATTTTAAATGCAATGTGTGCATTTGGTACAATAGTCATCCTACTTGTATTTTATAATAATCTGCCACCAGAATGATTAGATTGATGATTGAACTAGGTATACCAACTGATGGAAGAGTGCTATGGATACAAATGCCAGGTTTTCATGCTGCTTATCATATCACTGTTCAGTTTTAATGTTTACTTTTAGGTGCCCAAGCTTTTTAGACACACAGTCACTAAAGGCTTTTATAGAAAACAGTATCTCATCGTTCCACTCTAATAAGCAGAATGACCTTTCTTGAAATTCTGTTGAGTGACTTGAGATTATTTGATACCTTTTAAAAATACCACAGGAATGTGTTTTGTGGTAGAAGAGTAAAAACCTTCCTTCACCTTTTTTCTAAAAATATTTACCAACAATTCTTCTTCTCGACCTTATCCTTTTTAATCAAATCAAGTTAATTTTCTTTAAATAAAAATACACTCTTTAACAAACTAAAAGGCTTAATAACTCTTGTAGTAAAGATTTCTTTTCTTTTTCCAAATAAGTTCTTCAATTAAATCACTTTATCTGGTGAATATCAATAAAGTACGATAAATATATAAATACATTTCTTGTTTATATATATTTTAATGTTTTAAAATATCTGGGAGTCTTCTTGAAGATAGGGAGAAATTAAATTTGACAATAGGCATAGAAATAAAGAATGGGAAATCAGTAAAGCATTCAAATTAGACTCTTTCTAATGCTGAAATAGTATCCTCGAGAACTATAAATTATAGGAAGACCTATCCTTATAATGTCAATATATTAACTGTGTTATAATGTCAATATGTTAATTGCCATGTTAACTTACTTGCATCCTATATTTTCCAATGACTTATTAAATGGGGCCTTTTGTATATGGAAGACAGAAGACAGCTGCCATATCGGAACATTCCCAGGCAACCACTAGATGGAAGTAAAAAGCCAACTTCAGCCCAGACCACATAAGTGCCATGCTGGACCTCTGCCTGACCACTGCCTATTTTAATAAAATGAAGGTTTCTATGGACAAAAACATGGCTATGCCATAGGTTCACCTGTGTTCCCCATTCTGGCCAATTTCTACATGGAGGAAGTAGAAACCAAAGCCTCAACTCCTTCATGGGAATTTCACCCACTCACTGGTTAGGTATGTGGGCAATACTTAGATCAAGATCAAACAAAGAAATTGGAAGCGTTCAGCAAGCATATCAACTTTCCTGGACTGTGCAATACACTTTAAGGAAGACAGAAACCTTAACACTGAAGTTTATAAAAAAAACCTTCTCAAACACAGATCAATATTTACATTTTGATTCGCACCACCCACTGGAGCACAAATGGGACTAAGCTGAAGACCTGCCTGCCTGCCAGCAACGATGGGAAAGATAAAGAACTAAAACACATCAAGAAACCCTTCAGAACATGTGGCTACCTCACGTGGACCTTCATCAGATCTCAAAAAAGACCCAACAGGATCTATGTATATGCATACACTTCAAACCCAAAAATACACTAAGGCAGAAGTTTGTCCACCCCAAGGATAAAACACCCAGACACAAACTACATGGAGACACCCTTGAAGAGTGTCCAGAGAATGTAGGTCAACCAGAATGCAGCCGTGTGAGTCGTGATAGGCATACCTCAATATACAGTAATGGGCAACCAAAATTTTTACTGCCACACTGTGGGTGTGGCTTATTTTGTGGGGGTGACTTGATGGTCATGTGACTGGGTAGGAGTGGCTTGCTGGCCATGTGACCAGGTGGGAGTGCCTTGAACGATCATCATAATTCAAGTGAACTGTTAAGTCCTCAACTTACAACCTTACCAGTGTCTCTCTCTGGGGTGACAATTTGCTTCACGTTTCCCGTGCTCTCCTTCCTGGGTTGCCCCCTGCCTCAGGCTGGGTAGCTAGGAGAATGGGTGCTGATCAGCTTTGAAAAAAGAGGGGGAGGAAATGGGCCCTCTGAAACTCCTGCCGGTGCTGGTTTCCCTGCTGCTTTCCGAAGAGGAGGAAGAGGATGGGAGGGGGGGATAGTCAGCTGGAGCTGGGCACATAGCTTCATTTCTGCTGGTGGAACTGTGTTCCACCCCGTCCTGTCTGCTGCCCATCCCTGTCGATATACCCATATAACACCAACGTTCCGCAAGCTGCACTGGGTACCAATTAGTCTCCGGTCCCAATTCAAGCTGTTGGTTATTACTTATAAAGCCCTACATGGCATAGGACCAGACTATCATTGGGACTGTCTCCTGCTGCATACCTCCCAGAGGCCAATAAGATCGCACAGAGTTGTCCTTTTCTGGGTCCTATCAACTAAACAATGCAGGTTGACGGGGCCATGGGAAAGGGCCTTCTCTGTAGTTGCCCTAACTCTATGGAACCAACTCTCTCCCCCCCCAATGTTAATACTGCTCCCACTCTACTGGTTTTTTGAAAGGCCACCAAGACCTGGCTTTGCCGGCAGGCCTGGGGGCCATGAATACTACCATCCTTCATGGCGAAATTGTATTGATTTGATAAGTATATGTGTTAGGTTGATTGGATTGAGCCAGTTTGTATTATGGAATTTTATGATTTATAATTTTATTGTGTTTAATTTAAATATTGACTTCTTCCTATTATATTGTATTGTTTTATATTGCTGTAAGCCACCCTGATCCGATGGGATTGGGCGGCATAGAAGTAAAATGAATGAATGAATGAATGAATGAATGAGCAATGTGCAGATCTGTACATTGGGAAAATAAAACACCACTCCATAAATGCATGGCACAACAAACCTATCAGGACAAGATTCAGCAGTCCATCTGCATTTAAAAGGCCTTTTGAAGAGAGCAAAGTCCACATTTTGGACAGAGAGGACAGCTGGTTTGAAAGAAAAGTCAAATCATTCCATCCATGTCAAAAGTGAACATCCCTCTCTCAAAAGATGGGGAATGATACAATATCATCTGCTTCCAGTCTATAATACAGAACTTTTAACAATTCCAAGAAGGCTCCATTCAGGTGACCCTGATGGCACAGATAAACCTCCGTAACTCTTTAAAAGAATGCAAACGACCAACAGTTCAATGTTTGCAAAGAGTATACAGTAAATCCTTCCATTCCTCACCATCCAATCAGAGCTGAAAAAGCTTCTTGGATGAGAAGCAAAATTTGCAGTTGCCTCTTGAAAAAAGCACGTTTGGGACAACTATGACCTGAAGAATTGAGAATCTCCATAGACATTTAAAAAGCCAACATTTGCTTAGATGCTGGCTGGGGAATTCTGGGAGTTGAAGTCCACAAATCTTAAAGTTCCCAAGGTTGGAAACCCTATGATCACTTATATCTGTGTCTTAGATATAGCAGTCTTATTGTAAGTAATATTTTTAAACCATGTATTTAACAATTTTGCCAATTTCCATAGTTGACATTTCTGATTTTATGTTTTAAAAAACATTGAACTGCTTTTTTTAAAAAAGATCCAGTTCTATTATAAACCTTTTGTAAACGGGTTAAAGTCGCTAAGAAAGCAGCTTCCTCTTACAAAACACTGGTACATTTCTGTCAGGTCTCCTTTAATCAGTCTTTAATGAAGTCTCTTTTCTGAAATTCCATTTTTAGCAGCTCCCTCAAAAGTTGTCAGAAAAATAAGAGGATCTTCCCCAGGCATAGAGAAGCTAATTGTTAGGAATCACAGATGTTTGAATTTGATATGAAATTGAAGCATTTCCTTTTCTTTCTGAGTTTCAGCCTCTTTATATTTTAACTTCATGTGAAATTGCAGCTCTTTTGCTTTCATCTTTAATGCCCTCTGCCAGTTTTGTTCTTTAAAAATATCTAAATATTCAACATATTTTTGATTAAAAATTTCATTTCATTTTGTGATTTCTTCTTTTAAGAACTTTTTTCCCCACCACTAAAAGCTCATTTATATTTTAGACTTGCAAGTCTAAAAGTATATTCCCCCCTCTCATTCTCTCTCCCTTCCTCTCCATCTCCCCCACCTCCTTCCCTCCCTCCCTCTCTCCTGAAGAATTCTCTTTGCTGTTGGTGTATGGAAGTATGTTCTCTTTATGCCAACCTTTGGTTTCTGTAACAGCAAGGGTGGGCTACTGCCCAGATTGGGATAGGGTGGTGGCACGCAGTGGGGTAGTGAAAATGTAGCTGCACCCCAGAGCACCCAATTTGCACTGAAAGATGTTGAAAGAAAATGCAGGGCGTCCTGCATAAGCCAAGCCCACAGTGTGGTAGTAAAAATTTTGGTAGCCCTTCACTGTATAACAGGTATTATTATTTTATGGATTTGCTTTCATAGTTCAGATTATAAAGTACGGTCATCTCAATAATAAAGGTTTCCTAACTGAAGACAAAGGAAAATATAAGTACAAACGTTTTCTATTTATGCAGTCCGCTGTAGATATTTTCCTTATATATGTAGCATATGTACATACATAATTTCATCAGTGGTGAAGAATTTTGCACTTAACTGCCACCAGGGCCATGCTTTTATTGCAATGGCAAAGGAAAGGTCATAGTTCAGAGATGTACCATGTCTTTTGCATACAGAGGGTCCTTGATATGCCCCCCCAAGGATGTGTTGGAAAGCAGCTGTCAGTCAGGTTGCTCCTAGAGTAAGTTACCACAGAATTTTAATGTGAAAGAAGGGGAATTATCAAACCCAATGGGCTTAATCTTACTGACTCTATTCACCTGCTTTAATTGTAACCACTTCTATTTCAATTACAGCTAGATTTAGTGTTTGTCTTGATGTTTTTCAGCTTTTGGAGCCCAAGGCTGAAGTACTTGGGCAGACTTCAGTGCCATTCCTACCTAGAAAGCATTACAGCATTAAATTAACTCCATAGTTCTCAACCTGTGGTGGGCAGAACCTGGGATGTGTGTATATATGTATGTGGCTGCTATGTCAACTCAGGGGATCCATGAAGGCTTGAAGAAATGTTATGATTTAAATCTTGAGCTAATCCTTGGGGGTCCATGGCCACAAAAGGTATTTAAGGGGTGAAGTAAAGGTTGAAAATCATTACCTTAGCTTACTTATTTTGTGGCATTTGACTGAACTGGAATCCATTATTGGTAACAAAAGCTTACATTGATAGATGCAAATTTATTAGACTAAAGGTTACTGAAACTTGGTTACCTATAAAATCATGTCTGGTTTGGAGGAGTCTTCATTAGAATACAAAAATAATCTTCCTCTTCGGAGAGGGGCAGCATACAAATCTAATAAATTGAATTGAATATTAGAGTTAGCAGGCTTCAGAATCTGAAGGCTTGGAAATGCAATTCCATGTTCAGATACTACAAAGTAAATGGCCCCTTCCCCCCCTCTCCCTTCCTCCCTTCCTCCCCCCTCTCCCTTCCTCCCTCGCCCCTCTTTCTCAGAGGTCAAAACTCTGTAAGTCATAGTGGGCATAAATATCACTACACTGAGGACAACTTAAACTGCAGTCCACTCAAGAAGATGACTCCTTTTAGAGTTCAGAGTTTAGAGCTAGTAGAGTTCTCCTTCCATAGGCTTCAGAGAGGAGAGGCATACAAATCTAATAAATTGAATTGAATTGAATTGAACTCTACTAGCAAGAAGGAACCCTAACCCTAACCCTGATGGAATGTAGCATCTGAAAACTGAACTGGAAACTGGAGCATAATTGGAGTCAAAATAATTCTGGCTTTATGAACCTATTTTGAGATACCCAGTGTTGGAAATAATACCTCTGACATGGTTGTATTCAAGAGAATTTTTCATTTGCTAAATTCGTGGGTTTTGACCTCTGTATTTGTTCTGAATGTCACTTCTGCTCTTTTTTGATTCTCATTGAACCACATCCATGACCAACAATCTGTTTTTGCCATCTATTCTTTTATTGCATTGTTCACTGTTTTTTGGTGGCTGTCCCTCCTGATCTTGTTACTGGCTTAATAGCTAAGACCCAACACCTATTCAGGCTTGGGTCAAAGTTGAGATGTCACTTTAAACTGGTAAAAGGCCCTCCTTGCCACTGAAATTATGTTATTCTTTAAGACAATGTTTTCCTAAAACCCAAGAAAGTCACATGGTTTTTCCAAGTAGATACCTTAATTGTTCCATACCAATAGAACAAACTAAAGCAAACTACTTCTCCCATTAAGCATATGCCTGAAACTATTAAGGAGGAACCATCTTCACCCTCTTTCTCTCATGCAAACTATCTGGACTGAGTTGTATCTTGCTCCTCTGGGATGCATCCCCTCCTTCCTGGGAATGTAGACTACATTCTGCAAATACTACTTCTGTGTTTAGGTAGGAATGAAAACAGACCTATCATACCAGACCATTAAAATCATACCTTTTTCATACTATATGAATATGGTAATTGTTGTGATTCCGTCTGAGGCCCCTCAGGGAACAGCTGATCCTCTGCCGGCTTCCTGCTCAGAGGGGGAGGATGAGGAACAGGAGGTTCAGGCAGACGGGGAGGAGGAATCTCAGGCTGAGGGAGAGGGAGGACAGCCAGAGTCCCCCGAGAGGGAGCTCTCCCCAGCAAGCAGCCTGGATTCCTTAGATGAAAATGCACAAGCAATAATCGATCTCCGGCAGAGAAGAGCAACACAATGAAGGGGACAATTAGCCAGGTACTTTCAGCCCTAAAGAGGCAACAGCTGGGTTTGGGTGTGGTGCTCTCTGGAAAGGCTGAAAAGGCAGACCCACCCTTCCTGGCTTGTGGAGTATTATCTTTGGGAGTCCTGGGACCTGGCTGTGATCTTTGGCGTCTTGGAATTCTGGTTTGTGACTTTGAATACTGAAACCTTGGGGGGAAAAGGTGTGGGTCTTATTCTCTACAGTGGTGGGTGTGCCAGCAAGAAGTCTGCTGTATTGTCTGGCCATCAGGACTCTGCTGTGAAGTCTCATAGCCTGCCTGTTGGGAAGAACAGGTTTTTCTCTGTGTTTATTTTTCAAACTATAAAGTGCTTTTGCTTTTACCAGCGTGTCTGGCTGCTTTTTCCAGTTGGTGTTGAAGTCTGGGGGCACCCAGACAGAACAGTAATGTGCTAGCTATATCATTTTTTTGCAAAGAAACAGTGGAAATGAAATCAGAGCCCCTGCTATTGCAAATGCCATTCATGAATTTAAAAGAGCACAATGTCCCATTCGCATAGCCTTTCATTTTACTCATGGGAGGTACCACTTATATAAAAACAGAATAGATTTAAAATATAAAACTACTACCCACAGTTTTATAAGATGCCCTTTTTTGCCATTACCTTTTTTTAAAAAAAGAAATAAAATAAAGGCTTCAATTACTGCAGATGAAAAGGGAAGAGTAGCTTGCATTTTTTATTGGCCATGGAAAATGTTTATGTTTAGCCACCTGGCAGGATGAGCAAAAGTTTTCTTAATTCAGCAAACAGGATAAATTCCAGTCATCTATTTGATGCAAATGATTGCTGAAGGTTTAATTGACTGAGTAGGATAAGAAGTCGTGTAATTGACTGATACTTTGTGTTCTTATTCAACACAGGGAAAAAGAGAGAAACCTTCTGACTGTAAATAGAGAAGGCTTGATGGGAATAATTACGGAAAGGTGGGATGGCATTTTAAGATGCAATTTTCGAGACATAATCATAGATAATTCCACTGTATGATGTTCATCAGCACCTTGGAGAAGGAGCATTTTGAAAGGGTATGCTCTTTTGTTGACTAAGCTGTAAAATCATTCTAGGTATCATTTCACATTCTGATTTGTGGATCTGCTTGGTAATTGAAATACTCTGTTTTAATGAAGAAATCAATAAGGAAAAGGTGAAACCAAAGCTATCAAAAGAATAAAAATAGTCCCTTCTAAAAGATGGACATGAAAAAAAAATATTCAAGGCCTATTTTAAAATTCTATCATTAAACTAGATCTGATGACCTGAATGGCCTTAACTGTAAATGAAGAAGGAAAGAAAAAAAGAAAGAAAAAAAGAAAGAAAGAAGGAAGGAAGGAAGGAAGGAAGGGAGGGAGGAAAGAAAGAGAGAAAGAAAGAAAAGAAAGAGAAAGGAAGGAAGGAAGGGAGGGAGGGAGGGAGGAAAGAGAGAGAGAAAGAACGAAAGAGAGAAAGAAAGAAAGAAAGAAAGAAAAGAAAGAGAAAGAAAGAAAGAAAGGAAGGAAGGCAGGCATAGGACTTACGCAGAGTACAATGCCATTTATGTTGGCCATTCTCAACCTGGTATGTACTATGGAACTAGAATAAGACTATGAATTACTGCTAATCCTCATGCTGATCTTCATGAGATTTTGCATGAAAGTTCCTACAATGACTGAAACTATTCTACTGGTTGTACACTACTTTATGCTTCTCCATATCAAAAGTCAAAGTCTAATGATTTCATCAACAGGTAATTATCTTCAGGCAAATCTTTCCATGTTCTATGGAATCACAGAACGAGCAGAAACACATAAGAGCAGAAGAGCTTCATATCCTGAAGCCCTACAGACTTTTTTGTTTGCCTGTCAAACTTCACAATCTTATTTTTAGAATACATCTGTTAGCAAGAGTGCTGTTTAATTGAAGTGGTTATTACATGTAATACACAATGGTGCAGAAGTAATCTGCAACATCTAGTGAAGGTGGGGAACCATTGGTCCTTTTATGACTTATGGCCTTAAACTCAGTGGCTGACTCAAGAATTCTGGGAGTTGAAGTCCACAAGTCATAAAGGAGCCACATTTCCTCACCTCTAAGGTGGGACTAGAACTCACAATCTCCAGGTTTCTAGTCCCGATGCCTTAGGCTCTCTGATGGATGGGATTTTCATATTCATGTCCTAGGCTAGTTAGAATCTGCTTCAGGGGTATCAAGACACAGTATGCCTAATGGAGCCAAACTCAAGCTGTAGGAGGTTGACTTCATTACCTGATAGCTAACCATTCCTCTAAAGAAATCCTACTATTCTCAGATTGCTGGAGAAGGATGGAATAGGTAAAATCTCAGGCTGAAGTGGCACTTCAACAAAATCAAGACTCCCTTGAGTCAAGTTTGACTCTTGAGGACTGCATGAGCAGGTCCAAGCAGTTGCTATGGCAACCATTTGGAAGTTGTAAGAAATCACTGCCTTCTTCTCTGGTTTGTTTATTTTCTGGTATTATTATTGTTATTGTTGTTCTATTGCAGCATTGGCAAGTTAAACAGATATGTGTGAGAAATCAAAAGAGGATCTTGAAGAGAATATTTATTCCTTTGATGAATTGTTGATGCATCCTTCACCCATATACAGCTCTACGGATGGAGATTATAGATACAGTATAGTCTCAAGAAGTGAGCAGAGCTTTTGAGTTCTGCATCTTGATCTTCACATAGAGTTACTACTGAGCAACTTTCACCAGTTCTTCAGTGTCACTGAGGAATATTCTCTTATAGACCCTCTTCTCATAAACTCAGAAATGTATACAGACTATGTATATAGACTATGTTAATCATCAAGCAATCATCACCACTCTAGATCCTACAGACTCATACCAATTATATTCTCTTCAAGAAACAGGATCCACTTAATGGATGCCATGGGATTAAATACTAGGGTAGATTAGAAGGAATACCACACAGGATTCTTTCATGCAATATCCCCAGTAAATTGCTCATGTTTCAGAGCTCAGATACTTATTCAAACCAATGGATCTTTTTCTCCAAGATACAGTAAAAAGATCTGAATTATTATCAATTGATTTTTCTACTGCCTTGAGTCTGGGTCAATTTGATTATATGCATTTCATAAAAGAACCTGTGACCTCAACCTTTGAAAGAAATGAGACACTAGTCCTACAAAGATCAACCAGCAAAAAATTGTCACTGGACAAAGACTTCCATGATGGTCAAAGCTAATGATTCACAACATGCAAGATTTTACTACAAAAAATAGGTGATAGACACCATATATTTAAATTATTTATTCAAAAAACAAATAAATGGGGAAATATTGCTTTACACTTAGACACAGGTAGCTGACTAAGTAAGCAGTTGATATGCTAGAACTCAGGACTGATAGATGCCAACACTTTTAAAAAGATAGGAAGTATAAGATGTACCACATTATAAGACACACCTTAGTTTTGGGGGAGGAAAATAGGGAAAAGAATCTGCTTACCAGGCATTCATCTGGCTGGTGTCCTTAGTCTAGTCAGCTTCAGCACATTATTTTATCCCCTGGTTAGGGCTTAAAAAAACCTTTATTTGGAGAGAGTAACAATGAAAGAACTTTCAAGCCAGTAAGAGCTAAGAATATTGTTAGCACCTGGTTAGGGCTGGAAAAAAACATTTGGAGGAAGTAAAGCAATGAAAAACAAACTACAAAAACAGGGGTTGGAAAACATAGGGTAACAATGAAAGAGCTTGCAAGCGATAAGAGCTGGAAATATGGTTAGCACCTGGTTAGGGCTGGAAAGAAACATTCAAAGCAAATAGAGAATAAAAAAATCCCCTACAAGGACAGGGTTTGGAAAACATTATTCTCAGAGAGTAATAATGAAAAAACTTGCAAGCCAGTAAGAGCTAGGAACATCATTAGCACCTAGTTAGGGCTGGAAAGAAATGTATTCGGAGCAAGTTAGACCAATGGGGAAAAAACCCTGCAAAGACTTAGGGCTTGGAAAACATTCTTCACAGAGAGAAACAATAAAAGAGCCTGCAAGGTAACAGGTGGGAAGATTGTTACCAGCTAGTTAGGGCTGGTGGGGGCGGGGAAGCTACATTCAGAGTATAAGACACACCCAAATTATCTGCCTCTTTTAAGGAGGAAAAAGGTGTGTCTTATACGCTGAAAAATACAGTATTTTACACTATTTGTGTATATATTTTGAAAGATTTGTTTCCTTTGGGGGTTTGAGTTTATGGAGAGATTGTTCTTGTTCTAGCAAACAGTGCCTCAGTTTCAGTTAATCCTAATTTTTTAAAAATATTTTTAATTTGAATTTAGAAGACAGCTTTTGCATTAGCTCCAATTAGCTCTCTTTCATTACAATACAAATGACTATTATGTTATTTTATGTACTAAAAAAATTATCTAATAAAGAAATAATAACAGAAAGCTCCTCTCGCTGGGTGTGTATGTATACTGCTAAAAAAATTAAAGGGAACACTCAAATAACACATTCTAGATCTGAATGAATGAAATATTCTCATTGAATATTTCATTTGCACAACAGCATGTGAAGTTGACTGTCAATCACTGTTGCTTCCTAAGTGGATAGCTTGATTGATTGATTGATTGATTTTGTCCAATACACAATGAGGGTTTTAGTGGGTATATATCTATATACACATAGTAAAATGCATGATGAAGGTTATAGAGGAGATACTCATAGTAAAATATATCTAAGAAATAATAGAAAAGAAGATATAGTAATAGAACATATCAATGAAAGAGTAGAAGAAGAAGAGATATAGGAATAGAAGAAAGGTATAGGAGAAAATCACAGAAGTTTGATTTACATGGAGTTATATTCTGTTTTTTAAGTGTTCCCTTTTTTTTTTGAACAGTGTATATGTTTACGTTGTGTGTATTCAACCACACATAAAGGTTTTATATTTATATTTGATGGGACCACATTTTTGAAAAGAGTGTTTGGTGGGGATTAATAAGGTTTGTGATAGTACTGTTCAAGACTGGCTAGAATGGAACCTGTTTCAGTTAGTTGTATGAAACCTGAACACGAACCAGTTGCCAGGTGTCCTAATGTTGATCACATGACCTCAGGGATGCTACAATGGTTGTAAGTGTGAAAAACCATCCTAAGTCTCTTTTGTCAATCCTGTTATAACTTCGAATGGTCACTAAATGTAAGTCAAGGACTACCTATACTTGATATGCATGAAATCCCGCAATTCTATACTGGGGACAGGAAAAGGTGAAGGAATGAAAGGAGTGCCATGGAAAAAGGTACATTTGGCTGGCTGGCTGGCTGGCTGGCTGGGAGATTCATTGAAATAAAAGAATTGTGCACCAAATCAGCATAGGGCTGCTGCTACTTATATTTCTTCTCATGCTGAAGTGTTAAGCAATAAGTATTACCTCACCTGCCTTCTGCTAAAGTGGGAAGAAAAAAACTAATATAAAAGCAATATTGGAAATCTTCTGTGCCAAAATTATAAATTCAGTTAAGTGGAATATTCAGCTTCCTAAAACACACACAGAGAGAGAGAGAGAGAGAGAGAGAGAGAGAGAGAGATTCTAAAAAAACAGGATATTACTCATAAAGTCTTAATAACTGGATTTTTCTTTCTCCCAACAAAAAATATTGTGCTGGTAAGAATGAATTTCAATTTGTGTTATCTTGCTCTCTTCTTCCTACATTTCTAGATAAAACATTTTATTTGAAAACATTACTCGGGACTCATTATATTGTGGGCTCGAACTGTGAAGAAAAAAAATGGCTAGAGAAAGCTATCTAGGAAGCTGGGCTCTATTATGGTTACGGGGCAGAGCTAGCACAGATCATGCAATCCTGTTTTCAAACAGCAGTGACTCCAGAACAGTTGAATTGTTTCCTAGTTCTAGGCAAAGACATAAAGGAACATTGGGTCTGTGTACACATCCAGGTACATATAGGCAGTTCTCAACTTATGACCACAATGTCGATTGCTAAGCAAGACAGCTGTTAAGTGAATTTTGCTCCATTTTACGCCTTTTCTTGCCAGAGTTGTTGAGTAACCCACTGCAGTTGTCAAATTAGTAACCTGGTTCTTCAGTGAATCTAGCTTTCCCCATTGACTTTGCTTGTCAGAAGGTCACAAAGTGGGATCACATAGCCCAGGACATGGCCACCATAATAATTACAGGTCAAATGCCAAGTGATCTAAACTGGGAAGTTATTTCATCCACCATCTTTTTGCATTCTCCTGAACAGATATCTCTTCCCAGTTCCTATTGCGTCACAGAGGGAGGTCTGAATCCCATTCTAACCTTCATTGGTCTTGTCGGTTTTACTTTTCTTTCTAGGATTTTAAAGTCCAGCTGGAATAGCTTAGACCAAGACCTTTGGTTCTCAATGACTGCTAATAAGGGAACCTCACTCAATCTGGAAAAACAGTTAGCAGCTCTCATCAATTTATTTTCAATTAAGCACCTGGCCACAGCAATGAAAAATAGCTTGCAAAATAATCATGGGGAGTGTGTACTTATCAAACTAGAATATGCAATTCCCAGTTAGATAAGTATATAGACCCACAATTATTTTGCATATATTCCCAGAACAGGATATTTGGATTTCCTTGCTTCAAAACAGACTTCTGTTCCCCTTCCTTACACATTGAAATAGAGAGAATTTTGTGAATGAAAAGAAATGATCCAAATAATCCAACTCAGTCATCTTTGAAAGGATCCAATCTAAAATGTTATTTAGTGTTTGTAGATCAGCTGGATCAATAGTTAAGAGTCCTTCGGAAGTTGGGCAGCATATAAATTAGATTAATAATAAACATGCAGGATAATAAAACTAATCAATTAAAATATAATCCTAGAAGTCATATGTGGCCTTTCCAATTATGACAGTGTCAAATGGAAAAGCATGTGTTGTCATAATCCATCCATCCATCCATCCATCCATTGTAAGCACAAGCTCCATCCTTTTGTACTTGTGTTCTAAAATTATATGTACTATGTTTGTATTGTGATTGTGAAAGATTGTGAAAAAAGAATGGATGGGAGAGTAGATATCAATGGGTAAGAGATAGCAGGCAAATCAAATGATGATTTGTCTTATAAAAAGTAACTTAGCCCAGCTAGCAATAAACCTGGGATGAAATATTTCAGAATGGTCAAAGAGACTTAATTAATTCACTATCAATGAGTATTGCTACATATAATAGCCAGGAAAAATGTAGTAGTTAGATTCCAGGCTAGGAAGGAGGGTTAGTCCTCTCTTACACACAAAAGCCTGTTGGACGATTTGGACCAGTTAAGCCTAGACTGTGAAGTAAAAAAAAAACCCTCAAAAAGAGATAAATCCACACTGGACCAAAGTGGTAGATTATAATTGCAGATGAATGGACTGATTCAGGATGATGGTGGTGGTGGTGGTGGAAGAGGAAGAGGAAGAAGAGGAGGAGGGAGAAGGAGAAGGAGAAGGAAGAGGTCACTTTCTTTTTGCCCCAGATCAATATTAAAGGTACATTCCTGAAATTTGTGCAGTTCTTTCTTCCTTGATCTTGCCCCACTGTCTGGCACTTGAAAACAACATTATAATACACGTCTTATCATTTACCTTTTCTTGTCCCTCTATAAAGTCCTATGGTAGGAGTGATTTTGTTGTTTGGAGTTTTCATAATTGGTTTCCAGGGCATTGGTTCAATGGACAAAGTCAAATGGAGGGAGGGAAAAATACATTGGCATGCAAGACACAGAAAAGAAAAGCAGAAACAAAGGAATCAAGCAACAATTTTATTCCTGCTTTTCTTGGTAAAAATGTAGCAGCCCAGGTGTAGTTAAAGGCCAAATCAGAACAGAAGCACCTTGCTACTAAAAAGCTCAAAATCTGGATAATTTTCAAATCTATTGTTAGGTAAATTGTCTAAAGCTCCATGGTGCTTAATCCCTAATTGGCATTTATTCATTCCCTCTGTATAGGCTACCAAACATGCTTGTTCCCTGTTCTTTGGAATAAAGGTAAATCTTTCATTTGGGGTTCATGGTATTCTCCTGTTCTTCCGCCGATTCTGATCCCGCTGGAAATAATGTACCCACTTTGTTTAAGTTCAGGATATCCTGTGACTTTCTGTGAAAAGAAAAACTTTAATTTTGGGATTAGGACCAGATTAGTTTTTCTCCAAACTTCCACCATTATATAGTGTTCTGTTACAGCCTTTAACAATGTTTTGTATAGAATGCTGAATGTTTGAGGCAAAATGCTCTCTCTAATTTAGGAATCCTGTCATCACAATTAAAGAATGTTTCCGTACTCACCAGTGTGATTTTGTTATTTTACCAACATTTCCCTTTGCCTCTTTACTTGTGTTCCTCCCACTGCCTCTATCAATCTCTGCACTGCTCAAAACACAATGTTGTAAAGGCCTCTCTTTCACTTGTTCATTCTCACACACCACCCACCCACAAAACTTTTAAAAGCACTTCAAGTAAAAGAACCTTCACAAGCATTCATGTCTCTGGAGGATAAAAATAAGCAACAGTCAACTGGTGTGTGGTGCTTAGGCATGTTATGACAGATGAATTATTTAAAAAATTCTGGAATGTCATGGAAAACTCATAGCAACTGGTCAAAATAAAGCCTTTACTTCAGAAGGGAAAGAAAGTTAAGCCAAGATCTCTTGCTGTTAGAGGTCATGTGCTCTTGCAGAATAATTTACACTATGTATAAGTGTTAACTCTCTGTATATGGTTGTCTTTATATATTTTCTAGTGGATTTGTTCCCACTAAACTTTAGACTCAAGGTCTCTCTTCCACTTCAAACTATATGGTCCACAAAGACTGTTGTCAGTTTGTTGACTGAATGCAAAAAAAAAATGAGAATTTAGATCAATGATACCCCCACCCCCCATACACACCAGAGAATCAGAGACCAAGGTATCAAAGGTTGAATGATTCAGAACAGTGTTTCTCAGTCTTACCCATTTTAAACTGTGTGGACTTCAACTCCCAGAATTCCCTAGCCAGCATACTACAAAACAATACCAAAACACAGTCACTGCTATCTCTTGGAGCAGCAGACTCTTGACAACTAAAGACACTTGGCAATTTACAAATTACCTCCACACAATAACCTTCCCTAGGTTGAGAGAAAGGACTTCTAGGGGATAAGCACAATATTTTGCCATTGCCAGGGAGTCCATTGGATTTGGGTGATCACGGCATCAAACAAGGACATCTGTTAATCCCAAATCCTTGGGAAGGACCTTGACAGGTGGATAAAAATGCCAAATCCAGTCCAAACACTAGTTGGCCATATGACAAGCCATGATGCAGGGCATGGCACTGGACCAGAATATCTCCGAGACCACCTTCTGCCGCACGAATCCCAGCGACCGATTAGGTCCCACAGAGTGGGCCTCCTCCGGGTCCCATCAACTAAACAATGCCGGTTGGCGGGCCCCAGGGGGAGAGCCTTCTCTGTGGCGGCACCGACTCTCTGGAACCAACTCCCCCCGGAGATCAGAACTGCCCCTACTCTTCCTGCCTTCTGTAAACTCCTCAAAACCCACCTTTGCCGTCAGGCATGGGGAAACTAAACATCTTCCCCTGGGCACGTTGAATTTATATATGGTATGCTTGTGTGTGTGTATGTTAGTATAGGGGTTTTTCTTAAATTTATAATATTTTAATTAATTGGATTATGTATTGGATTGTCTTTTCACTTGTTGTGAGCCGCCCCGAGTTTTCGGAGAGGGGCGGCATACAAATCCAAATAATAAATAAAATAAATAAATAAATATACTAAGATCCTAGTAACAGAACACACCTGCTCATGGGATTCTGGGAAAATAATCCTTCAAACATTCTTTCACTCTAATTTCTTAATGCTACACACAAGTATTGTTCTTTCTACATATTCTCTCAGAAAAAAGCAGAACAACATTCTGCCATTTCTTTTCTTTGAAATTCCAACCATGAAGGATCATTAGGACAAAGGAAGGAACCCAGGGGAGGCTGTGCTCAGGGATACTGGGTCCATTGTTTGAAAGCAACCCTGTAGTCTGTGTACTCTCAATGTCTGGATATTGGGTCCCCATTGGCCCTGGACTCCAACTGTCACTTTTGAAGACAGGTCAGTTGATAATAAAGTTTTCCTTATTTATGATCTTGTGGGCCATGGAGCAACTTGGTGAGTCTAACTGAAATCTAGTTGAGCTGGGAGGGGTGTGTGGCTTTCTTCTGATACCCAATTTGGCCCACTTGGACCTGTGCATCACCCAAGATTCCAGGGAAGATGGGTAGTTATTCAATACTCTTTCTAATTCTAATTCATTCGAGGGAAGGTTTAAAGGGAGAGAAAGGAAGTATTTGGAGAAAGGTAGAGGTGGGGTGGAGAGAGGAAGGAAGGAAGGTAGATGGGAGAGATGGAGAGAGTGGGAGTGAGTGAGAAAGGGAAATAGGAACACAGACTGATAACTTATTAATATGATAGAAGTGCTGATATGAAAATAAAAAAGATCAGCTAGAATTATGTAACTATGTATGCTATGGATATGTTTTCAAGGTACAGCATATGCATTGATATATGTATGGATATGAAGTTAATTTTTTTTTAAAAAAATCATTAAAAAAACAAATTTAATGAAGGAATATCTGCAACTATGTCTACTAACAGTCATTCAGCAGTCATATCATTTCTCCTCTCTCTATTTTCTGTTGGTTGTAAAGGGAGGTATTTTGTCTTTCTAAGCATGGGGAATAGAACCAAAATTCACCAGATGTTGTTTTCTGCCATTTCTCCAAAATGCCCCAAGCAAAACTGCATTTGGTAGGAGCTGCCATTTTATTTCTTGCAAGCAGGTTAGAGTGAGATTAAACCCTGATTAACTGCTGTTTGGGAGCATTTGGGGAAAATGAAAATGAAGAGGACAAAAGCAGGAAGGGTCTATGAGATCGGTAGGCATTTTGCCTCTCGCTTTTCTTTAGAATCCCTAAAGTTCAATTTAAAATAAAAGAGCTTTTTCCCAGCAATAATTAGCAATTGACCACCTGCCTAATATATCTCTCTCTTCCCCCCTTCTCTGCCTCCACAGTTGGCTACACTGGACAATAAAATGTCATGATGTCATAGGCTACGATACTAGTCTATTATGATTCATTTGGTCATAACTATTCAATTTCATTTTGAACACTTGATTTTAGTGTTGCTGCTATTTTATTTTAAAAGCACTGCCTATTAATTTCTTAGAGTTAACCAAAAATAAGTCAGCTTTTGTGATGGATCAAAAATCTGATGAACGAAGGGATTGGCATGTACAAAACATGAACCTAATACAGTATTTGTTTTACTGGTCAGGCCAACCAGAATCAATATGGTTAGTTAACTAAGTTTCAGCCTTTGAACGAAATAGGGATGAAATATGATCACTGCATATCCTCACCTTGAGTTTCCTGTTTCAGAAAAAAAATGGATTTATATATCGCAGTCTAACCTCCCATGTGTTCCTTCGGTCCTAATATATTATTCACCAGAAATGTATACTGTACTGCTCACTTCAGTGGAGAAACCTCATTGTGATAAGAGTGGGAATCAGTTGCCTGAGCTTTCTTGTCCAGATAGAACTATAGATGGCACCAGGGAGGGGCTACTATCCGAAATGGCAGGAACGACGTTCCATTGGTGGAAATGGAGTGCGTAGGCTTGCTCCATCATCGCCGGGCATGCACGCGCAAACGATGCAATTCCAGTAAAAATTACTGGGTTTTTTGCTTCTGCGCATGCGCAGAAATCAGTAATTTTTGCCCAAATCTCACTGCCACAAGGACGTATGTGTGAGATTTTGGCTGCTGCACATGCGCAGCAGCCGAATCTCACTGCAGCACCTAGAGCGGCAGCTGCGGCCAACAACAACAGCAGCCTACCCAAGCTCTGGCTGCCTGTCCTGCTATCTGCTCTCCTATGTCACAGGCATCCCTCAGCGCACGTGGGAGAGCACACAGCAGGCCGCAAGGCTGCAGCTCGGGGCCACCCTGCCTGCTCCCCGCTCCATGGCCCATCGGCCTGCAGGAGATTGAGAGCAAGGTAAGGGACGTGGCATGGTGGAGGGGCGAGTGGACAAAGCTGCAGCTCGCGGTAGCACCAGGGGGCGGTGTGGGTGGTGTAGTGGGGGCTGTATGGTGGGGCGACATGGTGGGGGCGGCACGGCAGGGACAGCAGAGCAGGGGCTCGCAGTGGCTCGTGGCATGGTGGAAGGGTGAGCCAATGGAGCTGCCGCTCGCAACAGCGCTGACAGGCCCCTCCACCGCATCGTGAGCCCCTGCCATTGCCACTAGCAGCCTGTCAGCTCTGTTGTGAGTGGCAGATCCATTGGCTTGCCCCTCCACCATGCCGCAAGCCCTCGGGGCCTCCCCCGGCGCCGCCATGAGCAGTCCTTACTTTGTTTTGCCGGTCATGTCAGAGCGACCGGCAGCTCTTCTCTCCATTTTCTGGGTCTTTTTGCTTCCGGACATGCTCAGCAGCAAAAAACCAGAAATCACGCTCATTTTTTCAAGTGAGATTCAACTTCTGCACATGCACAGAAGCTGAAATTGGCTGCGGGTGCGCACGCATGCTCCCAGCCCCTTCTGGTAGGGCTGGGAAAGGTAGCCCGCCACTGGATATCACTAAAGCCAAAGTTGAACAAAGACTCCTCCATAAGAAGAAGAGGTTATGGCCTCCATAACCTCTTCAAACAGTATCTAGCAATCCAGGAGAACCTCTATTCATGGACCTGATTACTGTAGTGTGCAACCCTTACTAAAATCACGACTGAAACCAGCTCCATCTTGCTAAATTTCAGTCTCAGCTTCTTCCTTTCCATCCAGTCCCTCACAAGCCTCCATACAGTGTTCAAGTCTTCAATAGATATCCATTTGATCTCCAACCCTTTCATTCATTGTTCTTGACATTTAGCTTGATCTTGTATCCTACTTTCTAGCTTGTCCGTTGTTACTAATATTTCCCTATCTACTCCCTTGTCACAGAGCTTGTAGTTTCCAATCCCTGCCTTACCCCATATTGCTACCCAAGCAGCATTATTACCTTGGGAAATATTTTTATAAGATATCTTCCATTTGTACAGCCCTGTCTCTATGGATACCAGAGAGAACAAATGGGAACATATCTTGCTCTTGACAACTTCTTTCCTTTGGCAAGGTATTCATTATTATCATCAGCACAGATGATTTCTCAAGTATCATAAAGTAGAACTTACTAATGAGACATCTACAAGCCATAGCATGCACACAATCGCAGTTGTGAATCTTTGTGAAAGAGCCAAAGCTGTTTTATTATATTAGCAGCAGTTACAGTTTTGTGATGCAACCTACCAAGAATTAAGAAAATAAATGGAATGGAGACATATCAATATGCTTTGAAAGTTTCATCCCTCGGAGAATGCTTCGGACTGAAAAAAAAGGAGCTATAGGAAAAATGTAAGATATAGTCTACAAATATTACAGTATACTACTGAAAAATGAATGTACTCACCCTCTTCCAGAAAAACTGGGAAAGATTTTGAAATAAGCAAGATAAAGCTAAGATGTTTATGGCAATATTTTTATCTGGTCAATTCATAAATACATAGCAACAGGCAAAACCCTTTTTAAAAAAGAGAGAGAGAACTCTTCATCTAGCAAGTCTCCGGGACCGCCTTCTGCCGCACGAATCCCACCAACCGATTAGGTCCCACGGAGTTGGCCTTCTCCGGGTACCATCAAATAAACAATGCCGTTTGGTAGGACCCAGGGGAAGAGCCTTCTCTGTGGCGGCCCCGACCCTCAGGAACCAGCTCCCCCCAGAGATTAGAACTGCCCCCACCCTCCTCGCCTTTCGTAAACTCCTTAAAACCCACCTTTGCCGTCAGGCATGGGGGAATTGAAAAATCTCCCCATGGCCTATACAGTTATGTATGGTATGTTTGTGTGTATGTTTGCTTTTAATAATGGGGCTTTTAGTGTTTCTTTTAAATTATTAGATTTGTTATATATTGTTTATTATTGCTGTGAGCCGCCCCGAGTCTACGGAGAGGGGCGGCATACAAATCAAATCAAATCAAATCAAATCAAATCATAGATAGATAGATAGATAGATAGATAGATAGATAGATAGATAGATAAATAAATAAATAAATAATTTTTTTAAAATCAGAAAAAGGACAGAACTGATAGAAATGATGATGGAGAATGGGAAGTTTTTGACTTAAATTTTGCTTGTCTCTCATGGAGACCTCTTGAAACTGAAAAGTTTGCCCACTCATTTATAGATTTTATTTAATGTATTTGAAGGGAATACCCCAAATAGAATTTGTTTACAGTCATCCCCTTTGTTTTTGTTTTTGTAATGAAGCCAGTTAAAGGGCTTGGTGTCTTTCATGGGCTTTTAAACTTTGGTCATCCTAGATCAGTGATGGCGAACCTTTTTTTCCTTCGGTGCTGAAAAAGTGTGTGCGCGCATTATCATGCATGCGTGAGTGCCCATACTCATAATTTAATGCCTGGGGAGGTCAAAAACAGCTTCCCCCACCCCCTGGAGGCCATTTGGAGGCCAGAAACGCCCTGTTTCCGAACTTCTGGTGGGCTCAGTAGGCTCGTGTTTCACCCTCCTCAGACTCCAAAGACTTCCCTGGAGTCAGGGGAGGGTAAAAAAATGCCTAACCCCATCCCCCCACAGGCTCTCTGGAAGCCAAAAATGCCCTCCCAGAGTATCTGTGCGATCAAAAAATCAGCTGCCTGGCACACACATGCACATTGAAATTGAGCTAGGGCAACGGCTCGTGTGCCAGCAGATATGGTTCCGCATGCCACCTGTGGCACCCGTGCCATAGGTTCGCCATTACTGTCCTAGATTCATACATGCTATTTTGTAATGGGAAGTCTGTTGTTTCAGCCCAGCAATCTGCACTAGGAAGTTGCAGTTAGAATGGGAATGCACAGAAAGCTATTTGAAGATGTGAGGTGAGGCTATTAGTACTTGGAAGGATTCTCTTGAGACTGAAGATCAAACTCACTAAGGATAACTATGATGATAAATCCGGGGTTGGGAAGGCTTCTGCTGGCCAATCGGAAGAAAGATGTAAGCCCAAAAGGGAATGAACCGAAAGAGAAAGGCATGTGAGGATCTGAGGATTGTCAGTGGGTTGCTAGGGAAAATGCTCTTGAAACAAGCATAGCATTTGATGGTAAAAAAAGAGAAAAAGATGTTTATTCGTTGAAAAACCAAGGGTTCTTAACTCAATTAAATATTGTTTTATTCAGATCCAATTTCATTTTTGATGCAACTGCAGTGGTTGCAAAACATAGCAGATATTGAGTGATCTGGAAAAAAAATACACAAAAAAACTTAGGCCAGTATCAAATCAAGTTAGTAATTGAATGGGAGGCTACAAGAACATCTCGGTAGTTTACATTAGAAGACAATGACAAATATGCATTGAGGTTAGGTCTTCACAATTGTTACTCATTAGTTACTTGCTTTCCAGGTAATTCCATGTAAAGCATTGGAGACACACTGAAGTGTTACTAAGCCAGGGGTGGGCTACTGCCCAGATGGGGGGGAGGCAGTGAGGTAGTGAAAATGAAGGTCCACCCCAGAGCATGCAATTTGCACTGAAAAGTTGAAAGAAAATGCAGGGCATCCTGCATGAGCCACACTCACAGTGTGGTAGTAAAAATTTTGGTAGCCCTTCACTGTACTAAACATACTGGTAACAATAATGATAAGGGGACTAGAAACTTTAACATTCAAAGAGCTGTTGCAGGAACTGAGCATGGCCAGTCTGGCAAAGAAAAGGATCAGGGGTGACATGATAACAGTGTTCTAATACTTGAGGGGCTATCACAGAGAGGAGGGGGGTCAGACTGTTTTCCAAAGCACCAGAAGGCCAGACAAGGAATAACAGATGGAAGTTGACCAAGGAGAGATTCAACCTGGAAATAAGGAGGAACTTTCTGATGGTGAGAGCGACCAACCAATGGAACAGCTTGCCTGTGGAGATTGGGAGAGCTCCACCACTTGAGACTTTCAAAGGGTTATTGGATTGCCATTTGTCCAAAATGGTGTAGGGACTTCCGTTTGACTCTGGGGTTGGACTAGATGATCTAAAAGGTCCCTCCCAACTCTAATAATAATCTAACCTAATCTTCTTCAGATGAATTCTGAATCTGAACTCGGCAACATGAAGTTATGTCCATATAGAGGGCACAAGATGGAATGGAAAGCACTCCCCATGGTTTATGAGATGAAGATGAGATGAAGCACAATAAGAGGCAATCATGTGCCCAAAGTGGACTTCATCTCTTAATATCTAGATTACAAGACCAGTTCAGCCTAGCTTCACACAGAGAGAGACACATTCATAAAAATGTACACTTCTATGTAAATATTTAGGCAATGATAGTCAAACTGTCTGTTTCAATGAATCCCCAATGGAATACAAATTGACCAAACTTTAATATAACGTTAAACACAGCATTTCCCCCCCAATTATGAATGCATATTTAGCAATTTGTGTGCAGTTGGATTCAATCAAGAGGACAGTGAGTATAGCAGGTACAAATGTGTGACTATCCTTCTTTCAGGGATATTTTTTTAAAACTCTAAAGTTTTTAATAACGTCCCAAAAGGTGATTGACTCATTGCTTTCTGTTAGCCAGGCAGAGACAATTCAAAATGGCATCAAGTCTTCTGACTCTTCTAATCTCTGAGGTTGTAGCTGTTCTGCCTATTTATAAAAACCCTGGGTTCCTCAAGGCGATAGTCTAAGCACTTGACAGTGACAATTTGATCTTACTGTCAAGCACTGGGGAAATCAGGAGATTCAGGCAGTTCAAATGAGTATAAAGATTTATTGCAAGTTTCAGCTTTGTACAAGAATCTGAACTACTAACAGTCAAGGGAAATTGGCGGGAGTTAAGAATAGAAAAGAATTCAAGGTGGGCTGGACTTAAATAAAAAATTTAAAGAAAAAATAATAATAATAAAAAATAAAAATAAAAAAAATAAAAAATAAAATAAAAAATAAAAAACAACAAACAAACAAATAAATAAATAAACAAACAAACAAATAAATAAATAAATAAATAAACAAATAAATAAACAAATAAACAAATAAATAAATCTCTCTCTCTGGGAAAAAAATGTTGACCTAGATCTCTTGTGTGCATACGAGCACTCATGACCGATGACCTCTCCCCTCGTTCTCTGCCTTACAAAGAGATGGAAGGATTTTTTAAAAATGATTCATATTACTCATTTCAGCTGTGAGTAACATTATTAAGATGTGGAAGCTACACGGAACTGAAATCTCAACCTGAAAACTGTTCAGGTGTGCAAAAGATTACTAAAAACAATCTGCACAAAAGTTTAGCTGACAACAGAGCA
Source organism: Erythrolamprus reginae (assembly GCF_031021105.1). Lineage (NCBI taxonomy): Eukaryota > Metazoa > Chordata > Lepidosauria > Squamata > Dipsadidae > Erythrolamprus > Erythrolamprus reginae. Next base: position 179,235,291 of record NC_091950.1, read on the forward strand.
GTGGGCCACTAACACACAATACAGCATTATTTATACAACAATGATCTGAACAGGGCAGCTTCAGAAGAAAAAAGAAATTATTTGACTGCAACACAAAAGGCACTCCATAAAATATGCAAAAGAAAATCTATTTTGTAGCAAAGTGCTTTGCAATGAGAAATCAAATTCAAATCAGCTGAACTGTTCAGCTACAACACACAAGATGTATCTGGAGGAAAAAAAAGAGATGAAGAACAGAGCACCTTGGCCTCACAGAGGTAGCTTTATTATGCTTTGGTACACAGAAACAATTGTGCCGGAGAGGAGAAACATGGATTTGACTGAATATCAACATACTCTAGTGTTACGTCTGGAGAGGTTTTCATGGTTTACTTCAAAAATAACATCCAATGCCTAAAGTTGCTGCACTTTCTACTTTTATGTGACATGTAATTCCTTCTCTTAAGGCAAACCTTTGTTCTCCACTTGGGACAGGAAATGTGCCATCCTTCTGAGTTGAGAAATGAATCTCTTTTATGCAGAAGAAACTATCAGCACAACGTCTAAATTAGATATTTCTCAGGTCCAGACAATGGTGGGTTGCTGCCGCTCACCCAATCAGCAGCAATGACCGATGGTCCACAATCCTGAACCCATCCTTTGGTCACCGCAGCTTGCAAGGGAAAAAACCACCCCTCTGCACATGAGCAAAGGCTTCTCTGCATGCACAGAAAGTCATTCCAGGTGTTTTGCATGATGTGACGGGGGCGCATCGCACTTCCATCATGATGCCAGTATTGTGCTGCAGCCGGTATGGTCAGGTGCACAGTGTGTCGGGGTGTGATTCAGCCTCTGTGCATGCACAGGAAGCCAAATCCCATGTGAGGACACTCATGTGTGCAAGATCTTGCCAATTTTTGCCATTTTCTTGCTTCCATGCTTGCGCGGAAGCAAAAAAATAACCAAAAATTGGTGAAATCTGGCTCACATGCAAGTATTCTCATGCAAGATTGGCTTCTGAGCCGCCCCGAGTCTTTAGAGGGGGGCGGCATACAAGTCTAATAAATTATTATAATTATTATTAGTATGTGCAGGAAGCCGAATCTCGTGCCGACGCCCATGCTGCTGAACGCACACACACCTGCCACCGGGAGTTCACTAGTAGTGCTGGTGATGGGTAGCCCTTTACTGCATAAAGTGAACCAGTAGGGAAGGTAAGTGGAGCCCACCCCTGGGTGCAAAGCTCATATCTGGGAGTCTCAGCCTTCTAAAAGAGTGCTATGGGCTGTGAGTTCCCCAACCCAGTTCATCCAGACGGTAGTAAATATGCCTTCTCGCTTCAAGTACATTGGTACTGTTTCAAGTTGCCAGTTATAAATGGGGAACACAGCTAATACTGTTTTCTTAGTTACTTAAAGGATTTTGCAAAGTATACAAGATAGGCACATAACCTGTAAGAAAATGGCCAATGTGAAGAAATATAAAGGTGCTTCCCCACACCGAAACCCCAAGAAGCAATTGGACTTTGTGGTTTTTCTTTGAAGATATGTTGCTTCTCATCCAAGAAGTTTCTTCGGCTTTGACTGGATGGTGGGGAATGGAAGGATTTATGCTCCTTGCAGACAGTTGGTCATTTGCATTTTCAGTGGGTTGTTAAGGTCACCAGGAGGTTTATCTGTGTCATGAGCGTCACCTGAGTGGTACAAATGGGAGTGGAGCCTTCTCTGTAGATTTGAGATAGATGATGTTGTAGATTGGAGATAGATGATGTCGTATCGCTCCCCCTCTGTTGAGAGAGGGCAGCTCAGTTTTGACATAGATGACGGACTCTTTGACCCTGCTTTCAAACCAGCGGTCCTCTGACCAAAATATGGAGTCAAAGCAGGGGGAGGGATACAACATCCTCTATCTCCAATCTACAACAGAGTTAGAGGAAATAGTTGGAAGCTGAGAGTTCAGCTGAAAGAGGTATTATTGATTGATTGATTGATTGATTGATTGATTGATGGGATTTATAGGCCTCCCCTCTCCGAGGGCAACCATAATTGAATGGTTGTCCAAACTTCTGTGTATAGTAGAGAAACAGATATTTACAAGTTTCCACACTTGATTCTCTCTAGCTTTCCCCCCCTTCCTTTAGCCTCTATAACAGGAAGATATTTGATCATGCATTGTTTCTCTGTTTCTCTCTCTGTCTCTGTCTCTCTTTTCCTCCAGAGGTAAGGAGGTTATTTTGCGCAGGGGTCTCTAACCTTAGCAACTTTAAAACTAATAATAATAATAATAATAATAATAATAATAATAATAATAATAATAATAATAATATCTAAAAATTGAGCTGCAACGACTCTGGCACAAGCGAAAGTGATCCCAGTGGTACTTGGCATGCTGGGCGCAGTGCCAAAGGATCTCAGCGGATATTTGAAAACCATCGGAATTGACAAAATGTCCATCTGTCAATTGCAAAAGGCCGCTTTACTGGGATCGGCAAATATAATTTGTTGCCACATCACGCAGTCCTAGGTGCTTGGGAAGCGCCCGACTGGTGACGGAATTCGAAATCCAGCATAGTAATATCATTTGCTGTGTTGTATTGACATAATAATAATAATAATAATAATAATAATAATAATAATAATAATTTATTAGATTTGTATGCCGCTCCTCTCCGCAGACTCGGGGCGGCTCACGACAATAATAATAACAATGTGCAATGCAACAAATCTAATATTTAAAAGAAAATATCTAAAAACCCATCATTTAAAAACCATACATCATAAACATACCATACATAAAACTATATAAGCCTGGGGGAGATGTCTCAATTCCCCCATGCCTGGCGATATAGGTGGGTCTTAAGCAATTTACGAAAAACATGAACTTCCCAAGGTTGGAGACCTCTGATTTAGAGAGGCCTTTCACTTATTTCAAGTTCCTTTTCAATCTGAAATATAAGCTGGAAAATATAAGAAGAATAAACAGTTTCTTCCATCTCCAAATGATGAAACGCGGCCTCTCTTTCCCTTGAATACATTACGAGAGAGTTTGAATAAGATGACTAAGTATGTTGAATTAAGCTTGGCCATTTGCTTAATCTGAAAAGTGAAACAGAACTGCAGGATTTGGAGAATGAGTTTAAAATAGAATCCTCAAAAGATTAGATTGGAGATGTTAGAGGGCAACGCAGCATATTAACTACGCTACAATGCAGAGTTTACGAAGAAGAGACAAATATTTCCTTAGCTCTACCCCCAGCTCTATGTTTACTTCCATGTTTTCATTTACCCTTAGTTTTTCCAATGTAAAGGTTTTTCGGATTAACATATTCTTAAGCATTAGGATCGTCTGCCATTGCTATAGCAAAACACGCTTCCTGTTTTAGCAGTAAGTCAGCAAATCTCTGGAGCTGGTATTTGCATTTGGTTGTGGCTTTCTCCTTCTGATTTAATCTTGATGATCACCAGGGGTGTGTTCTACTTACCTTCCCTACCGGTTTACATCATGTTGGAAGTGTGCATCACATCAGGGAATTGACCCTTTGTGCATGCACAGAAGCCTTTGCGCATTCGCAGAGGGTTGTTTTTCTTAATTGGATTTACATGCCACCCCTCTCCAAGGACTCGGGGCAGCTTGCAACATATAAAAACAATGCAACATCACAATCCAATTAATTTAAAACAGTTAATCTAAAACCCCAACAATATTAAAATTCAATCAATGCCATTCACACAACAAACATACACTACAATCTTTGGCTAGAGTCTAATGGCCCCAGGTCTGACAGAATAAATGAGAACTGAGACTCTTGCGGAAGGCGAGGAGGGTGGTGCATTCTAGATCTCTGGGGAGAGCCGATTCCAGAGGGCCAGAGCCAGCCACTTTCAAGGTTTCTCTTCAGATCGTCTAAATCTTTCACCTTAGTGGTGACTGGTGGACCATTTCAGGGGCGTGGCCAGTCTGTCATCATTCCCAATTCAGTGAGCAGGGGCAAATTTCCACCAACAGTTCAGGCGAACCGGCCACAATCCACTTCTGACGATCACGTATTCAGACCTATAAGAACACCAATAACAGACTCGGGGCGGCTCACAACACGTGGAAACAAATCATAAATAATCTGACAATTTAAAATATTTAAAGATTTAAGAAAGACCCCATATACTAACAGACATACACACAAGCATACCATATATAAATTAACATGCCCAGGGGGAGATGTTTCAGTTCCCCCATGATTGGTTTAAGAGGAGAAATAGAAGTTCAAATTGAATTACGATAATAACGATGCTTTAAGATATGTATTTATTGACAGAAAGATGAAATATGATGCAATTAGAACAATTTTTTGTGAAAACAAATCTTTATGTAACTAAATTAATTAATAAAAAAGGGTACGGAAGGCGGTTTAAAAATAATAATAATAATAATAGAGAAGACATTGATAACCAAAAAGAACAACAGCGAATGCCGATGATTCCTATTCACCAGAAAATAATTTGATATGCAACAAGACTGTAACTCTCCTTCTCTCAAGAGGAAATTGATGAAATTTTTATGTTATTTGTAATTTTGTAATTGTCCAGGTGTTTTTTGTTGGTTTAGAAGTGTATGTTTTTCTATTTTCTTTTTTGTGTATTGCAAATATGTCAATGTATATATTTTCTTGATTATGCTTTTTAAAAAACAAATTAATAAAAATTACTTTAAAAAAAATGAAAAGTCTTGCAAGAGTTTTTTAAAATTCCCATTTATCCTTGCAATTGGTCGTGTCCTTGTGGCAGGCATAATAAGTCCATTAATCAAATGTTTCTGTGGTACATAGATTACTCAACTGTTTGATAAAAAGAAGTCCCCCCCAAAAAAAGATAAAATGGGACATAGCACCTGATTTGGGAGTCATCTTTCTTTTTCAGCTACAAGTTTTTCACCAGGAGTGCAAACATTCTACCATGCAGTTATATCAGAATTTGTTGCAGAAATTAAATGCAGAAAGACCACATGCAGGTAAACTGATTCAGCAGGATTCATTAATTTCTTTATATACACAATATAAACCTGGAGGCGGAAGTATCCAGGTCCATTGGCTAATGTTTTTTGTCCTTATTCAGCTTTTCCCTCAAATTGATTAAACACCAGATAAGAAAAAAACACAGCCTATAGAAATTCCACGTGGGGATTAAAGAATTCTACGGCAAATTGGGGATTAACAAAGCAATATGCAGTTTAAACTTATTTTATGGGCTCTACTCTGAAATGTAACTTTGTTGTCTGTGAGAGACATGTTAAGATATTCATGAACTGGGAGAGCCATGTTAACAAGGTCAGCCAATGAATAGGCATAACAACTAAGTCAGCCAATGGGAGTTAAACTGAAAACTGAAATCGAAACGGAAAACAGTTTGTAGTTGTTTTTCTTTTAGTGACTAACAAAAGCGAACTGGGTCTAATTGTATCTTGGAAGTTTCCTCTCTTTATGGCAGATGTTTAGCTGTTAAATAGCTTATTCACATTGAAAAGGGATGAGTATGATGAATTATCAAAGTTTTCAAACTTCACAAATGGATATTTTTTTGCTGTATATCCCAGCCATTCGGGAGTTTGGGTAAGTTCTGAATCTTCTCAGCTTTAATAGAAAATTCTTAAACTCTATGAAAGGAGACAAATCAAAGGAATCTGTATCTGATGTGGATTTTTCTGATGGATTACTCATAGAGCAGGGGTGTCAAAGTGGCGGCCTATGGACTGGATGTGCCATGTGTAGGCCATGCCCACCCCCCAAGAAGGCAAAAAATACATCACATGACACCAACATGATGTGGCGAGTTTGGCACAAGTGCCATGGAGGGAATTAAAACAATCAATCCACATTTGTTTGATGGAGTGGTCTTTCTTTTGGATTTGTGCTCTGTTTACTTCTCTGAAAGTGTGTTAATATTGTTTTCTCTATTTGCACAAGGAACTAGTACAATACCTAAATCTGGTAAAAATCCATTATTAATTAACCCTAAAAAAAGGATCCTAGCTCTGACATGTTTGCTGGCCTTGAGGCATTCATTCACAACTGTTTGAACTTTCTCTGCTTCTATAGGCTATATTCATCCATGCTGTCATGGCAATATTAGGTCTAAAGAACTCACATTTGTTGCATTGTGCTCAAAGGTCAATGTCTGCCAATCTTTGACATGCTGCCTTGAGGTTATGCAGAGACATATCATCATTTTCTCTTGTGACATTTATTTATTCATCCATTTGTTTGATAGATTTATCATCCAACACAATTCCAAGAATCAATATTTAGATTATGTCATCTGAATAACGTTGAGTGCTTGAACAACCTTGGAGCATTTGATCTCTGGCTATCTGCCAAAATGTTCACACTGATGTTATTCCAAAAACAAGACTGTTATAATGATATAACCCTTCAGATGGATGGATGAATGGAAGGATGGTGGAAACACCTTGGAATTATCCTTCATTTCCATCTATAAATAAGCTGCTGGTAGGTCTATTTTAATTAAATGCTATCCTCCATCAAGGTTAGCAACTTGCCTTCAATTCTAGGCATGCAGTAATACTCAATCTGGTAATAGTATACAGAGAATTAATGGTTACCTTACAAATACACTAGTTCAATTCCATTCAGCCACCAGAATTATGGGGTAAGAGATGGCTTTCAATCAATTTTTCTCCTTCATCTGACCCAAATCAGTTTCTACCTTTTTATTTCTGCCATCTAGAATTATATGTGATTTTATGAAATTTGGGCACAGGTGGGTTCCTCCCTGTTCTATGTTCTATGGAACAGATAGTAACTTGGTGGCCTCGGTGGCTGGAACCAGCAGTGACTCGGGCCTGCCATGCCCCCCAGCCAGTTCCCTTGGCAGGGCCTACGGTGGTGCCATCTTGTTTTTTGCTTCTGCACACATGCAGAAGATGGTTTAGGAGGACAGTGCATGTGCACTCATGTGGTGAGTCAAGGAGCGAACCGGCAGCGAAGAAAATAAGACTCCAACCCTGAACTGGGGTGTGGTTTTTTTCTACAACATTATCGTACCTTTGATTGTGTTTGAGTGTGGCAAGGCTACAAACACATCACCAGCAATTCCTCTTAGTTGATCCCATGACTGGAAGTTGCAGCTGATGAGGAGCCATTCAGACATAGCAGTCAGGAGTTCTGAGTGCTGCTTCTCCTGTTTTCACAAGATATACATCCAGCAATTGTATTTTACAGCTACAACTATCACTCCAATGGGAATATATTCTCCAGTAAAAGGCTGTAATTGTATTTCTGATGGCTCTAGCTTCTCTGAATGCTGTAACTGATACAGGGGCACCTGTACCGGCAGTCCTCAACTTACAACAGCTCATTTAGGGACCATTTAAAGTTACAGTGGCACTGAAAAAAAGTGACATGACTGATTTTCACAATAATGACCTTTTGCAGCATCCCTATGATCACGTAATCAAAATTCAGATGCTTGGCAACAGGTTCATATTTATGATCCTTGCTGGGTCCCAGGGGCCTAAGGGAAGAGCCTTCTCTATGGGGGGCCTGGCCCTCTGGAATCAGCTCCCCCCAGAGATTCACACTGCCCCCACCTGCCTCGCCTTCCGCAAGAGTCTGAAGACTCACTTGTGGTGCCAGGCTTGGGGCCATTAGACTGTTGAACGAATGAATGAACGAATGAACGAATGAACGAATGAACGAATGAACGAATGAACGAATGAACGAATGAACGAATGAACGAATGAACGAATGAACGAATGAACGAATGAACGAATGAACGAATGAACGAATGAACGAATGAACGAATGAACGAATGAACGAACGAATGAACGAATGAACGAATGAACGAATGAACGAATGAACAAACAAACAAATGTGATTCCCTTTTGTAACCTTCTAACAAGCAAGGTCAATGAGGAAGCCAGATTCACTTAACAAACCAGTTACTAACTGTAATGATTCACTTAACAACTGAGGCAGGAAAGGTCCCATTTCATCTTTTAAGATATAGATTGCCAAGTTAGCTAGGTCTGTTTGCTTCCATGATTAAATTATTCATCTGTAGACTGTGACACTGTACTCCTTTTAAAGAAGTGGCCTGATTGTTTATCCTCAGCAAATCTTTTACTTTTTCATAAGTGACAGGATCTGTAAACATGTCACGCCTTACTGCATTTTCTGCAGATTCCTTCAATAAATCTGCATGGAGATGGCGTACATGAAGCTATGCCACCACGGCATCTGTGAGTAAGATGGGCAGTATCTAAATTTGATAAATAAATAAAATACCACAGTCCCTTTTGATCAATTTCTTTCTGTCTGCTCCTGCAAGCTTATTTACATTTGTTGGTACTCCTCACTGTATCTCTAGCAGCAATTTCCATGGAGATAGCAATCTCCAGCGTTCTCTTAAATGTTAAATCTGTTAGGAGGGGGGGGGGGTTGAAAAAAGATTTTCTTTCAGAATTCCACCCAGTAACTGAATTCTCAAGGCGTGATTTGGTGGTTCACCAAATTTGCAAAATTCAAACTTTTTATTTTTCAGCTAGTTCCCCTTCCTGTTTGAGCTTATGAAATCTGAAATGCTTAGCAGTTCATGCATGTTTTGATGCCAAATTAAATGTATTACTTCTGCAAAACTGGAGTGTAAGGGGTTTTAGAGGCATTTTCTTAGTAAATTAAGTTTTGCTTCCCATAATCCTTAAGAAAATAGGCACCTTTGTGCAACAAGTACATCAGGGACCTCAAAAAAGAGTTCAAGTCGTACAAATAGTCCTCGACTTATAGCAGTTCATTTAATGACATTGTCCGAATGTGTGACCGTAAGGATACTACGATGGTCATAAATGTGAAAAACAGTCATAGGTTTTTCACATTTACGGCCGTCGTAGCATCCCTACGGTCACACGCTCAAAATCCAGATGCTTGGCAACAGGTTAATATTTATGATGGTTGCAGTGTACTGGGGTCATGGGATCAGCTTTTGCAATCTTTTTTTTTTGTTTTAATTTTACAACCTTTTATTAGCTTATAAAACACAATGCAAAAATACAAAAGCAAATAGTAGGATGCAGCAGGGTGGGGAAAGGGAAAGTGAGGAGGGGAGGGGAAAAAGAAAAATAAGGCGTTGACTTTCAACTGTCTCCATTGCAGTAGAATAAAGCATAAACTTGATACATCAACCTTTTTTTCTTACCTTTCCATAATAGTATAAACTAGCCATTCCTATAACAAGAAATCAATCTAATCAGTAAAACCCAAAATCAAAGTTTCATTTTTTCCCACCTCAAGCACAAAACCCAGAAGCGATCACGGTGTAGCAACAAAAGTGCTTATATCCTTTCCTTTGATCGAAACCAAAGGCAAAATGCTCCCAGTTTAAGTGGGCTGGTCGATTGTCAGAGAGCTGGTCGTGAAGGCAGCGTGAGGCTCTGCTCACCTGCCTGGATGCCCTCATTTGGGTCCTTTTATTTATTTAAAATTTCGGTTTCTAGGCCGCCCTTCTCCGGAGAATGCTGTGCATATGCAGAGGGTAAAAGAACCCAAATGATGGTATTCAAGCAGGTGGGCAAAGCCTCACATTGTTTTCACCACCAGCTCTCCAATGACAAATTGGCCTGCCTGATCCAGGAGCATTTCACCCCTGATCAAAACAGTCAACTTGGTCCTCACCATGAGGATGGAGAAGCCATCTCTGTCAGCTTCTGAAGCCATTTGTCCATTGTGGTGATCGAAATGTCCTTCCATTTTTGTAGCTTTTGCCATCTTCTGACAAGCAAGGTCAAACAGAGAAGCCAGGTTCACTCAGCAAGAAATGATAAGAAAGGCCTTAGAATGAGGCAAAATTCACCTAACAAATGTGTCAGCAATATAATTGTTGGGCTTAATTGCAGTTGTAAGTCAAGGACTACCTGTGTAATGTGCAGATATTTCCATTAGCATCCAATTTATTCAACATCTCATTAGTCATCTGACTAAGTAGTTTCTCCCCCCCCCCCGTTCCCCCTTGGCCTTTATAATGGTGGTTGGGACAATATTACTCATAAGAACATAAGAAGAGCCATGCTGAATCAGGCCAAAGCCCATCGAGTCCAGCATTCTGTGTCACACAGTGGCCCACCAATTGTCCATGGGGATCTTGAGCAGAAAGAGAAGGCAAGACCCTCCCTTTCCCCTGACCCCCAACAAATGGGACCCAAGGGAATCCTGCCTGCCTCAACCAACATAGAGGCGGCACTTGGACTCTTCCTCTATTGTTACTCCCCCCCCCCAACACATACACAAGACAAAGTGTAGTATTTTTAAAATGACTTTACTTTGCTATTCCCTTATTGTCTATTTTCTACTAACAAAACAAATGCCATAGAGTCACTAGTAAGGTTTTCGTATGTGTTTTGCTTGCTTTAGTGAAACTAAATGAAAAGCAAATTTCAAGTAGTCTACAAGAATTATGATACATCCAGGCAGGCCAAGTTAACTGAGCCACAATACAAGATCACATGCATGATTAATAATCAATGATAATAACACAATATGCTACACTGCACGCTCTCAAAATATTGTTCTGGTATCTTAGGCAACTTCCAGAATAGAGTTGGTGGACTGTTGAGGGAGAAAGAGGGGTGTGAGGGGGGAGAGAGAGAGAGAGAGAGAAAAAAGAAAAGAAAATCTCATCATACAAGTCATTTATCATCATTTGATGATGTTAAATCTGACCCTTGACAATAGGACAAGCAGAATGAATATGTCTCCCAAAATAACAAGAACGGTGGAGACATTTTTCTGATGATTGAATATGGTGTATAGAACAATTAAAGAATTTCCTCACAACTGCACATTAAAAAGAAAAATAGAAGACTGGAGAATTTGCCTAGCTGCAAAACAAAATAACTTAGAGCATAGCTACTGAGAAAAATATATTTTAAAAAAACAACAACGCAGTGACATTATTCCCATGCAAGCACACAGTTCCAGTGACGTTTGATGAACTAATTGGCGAAAAACTCAGGAATTTCTCACAATAGCAAACATGTAAATATGCCAATGAAAAAAGTGGATTATTTGCAGGAAAGAGAGTGGGTGGGGATTTAACTTTTTCAAAGGCAGATATGGCGGCGGGGAGGATTAGCAAAATACAGCACATTGCTGAGACTAGTGAAGGGAAAATTGTACCGCCTGTTATTTTCAATTAACACTCAGCAACCCAGTGACCAAGCTAGGTCCCATATAAAGACACATTCTAAGAACAATAAAATAGATTTTATTGGGCTGTTCAATTATGGTACAATCTGCAGGTCATGTTACAAAATCATTAGTAGGGAAAGATAATAGAGCAATGTTACTCAACCTTGGCAAGTTTAACTTGCGTGGAGCATGCATTTTAAAATTGCCAAGGTTGAGAAACACTGTGATAGCGGTGTATTTCCATTGACTTGTAGAGTTCCTCCCATTTTCACAGGTTCAGGAGTTTTCACACTTTTCTCTCAAGCCTCCATAACTGTTCAGAAGGACCATCCCACTTATGTGGCACTCAAAAAGAGAGGAAAGTACATCACCAAAATAAATACATAAGTGGGGGAAAAAAGTATAACACAATTAAAATGGAAATTCAAGACACTGTCATGTAGATTGAGGTAGAATGAAATAAATGAGTTATTGAAAGAATAGAAAAATTAGATATATTGAAAGCAACAGATAAGTTCTATACCATACATTGCATTCCTCGGAGTCCTCGGAGAGGAGCGTCATATAAATCTAATCAATCAATCAACCAACCAATCACTCAATCAATCAACCAACCAATCAGTCAGTCAGTCAATAAACAAACAAAAAAACAAAAAAACAAAAAAATAAATAAATAAATTCACTTTGTGACAATTTGCCATGAACCTGGTTAACTTTTTATTTTGTGACCATTCTGGGACGGAATTAACAAGTCAATATCTGTCTTCCCTTTGGGATCATGAAACAAAGAGTTGCATCCACCTCCATTTCCCCGAGAATAAGTATAGCTCATCCTTTCTTTCAAAGGAATGGTATAAGGACATAGCCCCAGAAATTTGAAAGGAGGTGGATGGGATCCTTGATTCCCCACTCAGTTTTCTCTCAGGCATCCACAACTGTGTTCCAGATGTGGAGTTAATTGAGTCCCATGTCCATAGGCAGCCTCATCCCATCCAGGCCCTTAGCCAACAGATTCGTTCTTCATTCTTTGTTCTTAGCGCTAACCATTGGAGATTTATTTATTCAGCTACATCAATGTGCAAAGCTTAGGAGGGTGGAGTTAACTCAGGGTAACAGAAAAGGTGTATGCTATAATAAAGCATTTGCAACACAGCAATTTGTATGGTCTTGAGAAAACAAAGAACTCTCACATAAATTATTGTAATGATGATAATGAAGATGAGGACAGTGAAGGTGAAAAAGGTTGCCTTTTGTCTTTTCATAATCTCCCTTCTTTAATTAATTTCTCCTCATAACATTTACTGCTAAAGTTTCTGAGAACTACTTTCTGCCTGAGGCATATAATGAAAAATACATAAGGTAGTAGGTCATTCAGTACTTGAGCCACCTGGCTTTTCTCTCCTCCCGCTGTTCTGCAATACATAAACTGATGGGCACTCTTTTGAGATCCTAACAACAAGACAAAGGACAGGCTTCCTAGGAAAAACATCTTACCATCATATCCTGAGGTCTCCCAATGCAGCAGACATTACTGGGGATCGACAGGCAAACTTCGTGTCCTGCCATAAGCAATATGCTCTCTACATGGGACTACCTTTGAAGAGTGTTCGGAAATCATCCAAAATGCAGCCACACAAGTGGCTATGGGCCTTCAAAGGCATACCCGTATTTCTCCAGCACTCCGTAGGCTGCATTAGTTGCCAATTGGTTTCTGGACACAATTCAAAGTGTTGGTTATGACCTATAAAGCCCTACATGGCATCATGCCAAATTACTTGCTGCCTTCTGCTACATGAGTCCCAGCAACCGGTTAGGTCCCATAGAGTTGGCCTTCTCCAGGTCCTGTCAACTAGACAATGTCGCTTGACAGGGCTAAGGGAAGAGCCTTCTCTGTGGAGGTCCTGGCCTTCTGGAATCAGCTTCCCCAGAGATTCGTAATGCCCCCACCCTCCTCGCCTTCTGTAAGAGTCTAAAGACCCATCTGTGCCACCAGGCTTGGGACCATTAGACTCCAGCTCCCTGGCTGACGAGTGTAGGTACGTTTTGCTGTTCGAATGGGAATGAGTGATCTTTAAATGTTATTAGGATTTTTGAAGAAATTTTAGCTAAATTAGTTGGATTTTTAGATATGTATATTGTATATTGTTTCTGATATGTTGTAAGCCGCCGTGAGTCCTTAGAGAGGGGTGGCATGTAAGTCCAATGAATGAATGAATGAATGAATGAATGAATGAATGAATGAATGAATGAATGAATGAATAAATAAATAAATAAATAAATATCCTTGTGTTAATTCCCTGGTATTTGGCGGGGGGGCTAACATATTTATTTATTTATGCCGCCCTTCTCCTTAGACTCAAGGCGGCTTATAATATGTTAGCAATAGCAGTTTTTAACAAAGCCAGCATATTGCCCCCACAATCCTGGACCTCATTTTATCCACCTCGGAAGGATGGAAGGTGTGAGCCTGTTATGAGATTTGAACTGCTGACCTACAGATCTACTGTAAGTTTCAGTGGCCTGCAGAACAGCACTCTATCTGCTGTGAAGATAATAAAATTTATTTTTCCCCCAGAAGTTGTAGTGGATAGGCTGGCTAGGCAATGACATTATTAGATGGATTTGAGATATGGGTTCTGCACCACCCTTGCATTATTTTACATCTCTAAGGTCTATCAAAGGTAAAGCCACCCTGAGTCCCAATAGATAGATAGATAGATAGATAGATAGATAGATAGATAGATAGATAGATGGATGGATGGATGGATGGATGGATGGATGGATGGATGGATGGATGGATGGATGGATGGATGGATGGATGGATGGATGGATAGATAGATAGATAGATAGATAGATAGATAGATAGATAGATAGATAGATAGATAGATAGATAGATAGATAGATAGATAGATAATAAAGCAAACCAAGAATTCAAGGAAGGAGCATGGGTTATTTTTCCCCACAGATAATTGATGGATCTTCATGCTGTCCTTGTTTTGTAGTTATTGCCAAATTAGACAGTACCATTTTGGTAGGGGCAGATTAGGGTCCACCTGCAGGATGAAACTTTTCCATTTCTAGAGTAAGCAAAGAGCTGTGAGTAACCTGTAAAGCAGAATTATTTAAAACACTTTTGTATTGCTTTCTCTTTTTCTCGCTATCTTATTAGGGTTGTTTCTATGCAAATTAAATTTGTAGGAGGTTGTGTTTACATGCATGCGAGATCAATGCTCAAGGGCTTCGAGCGCATGCAATCTGAAACCCTCAAAATGGAGATTCCTACTTGTGCAGAAAAAATCTATTTGCATACCAATTGTAGGTGTTAAATTGAGTTCATGGTTCTGGGTGAAGCTGTGAAAGTTGGGAGATGTGGATAGATGTACGCACCCCCTTTTCTTCTTCTTTGCAAGATCTCTTCTGAATAGAAACAATTTTATGCAGTCAAAATATTCTCGCATGTCCATGTAATATCTATATTAAGGATCCAGTTACCTTATCATTTAACTCCCAGCTCTTCAGGATTCACACACTGTAAAGAAATGCTACCCACGTTTTTTGTCTTCCACACATAAACCATTGCATCCAAATTACATTAGCTGCCCAGCAGCCCCCCCAAAAATGGTTTAATTTCCAGGAGACATAAAGAGGAATCAAGAAAGCAGAATATTCTTTAATTGTGAAACAATGGTAGATCAAAAATTGTCTGACTAATCAAAATTAAGGGTGGGGGAAATCACTGAACTTTCTCTTTCTTCCACTGAGCAGGAAATTTCACATCCTTAGCAGACCAGGAAAAATTTAATAAAACAAGTCATCTGTAGTCTTCTGTTGAAGCTGAGATTGCAGCTGCCCATATCCAGAACACAACTCATATCTCATCAAGCCAAATGCTCTTTGGTAGCTAACCCCAAATTTAAATGTCCTTCCTTCTATATCCTTCGTTCATTCTGGAGGAAGTTAGCACCCACCCCTCTCCTAGAAAAATGAAATGTCTTAGGGAATATTAAAAAGGTAGAATATTATATAGAATAACCATAGAAACATGCTTTTAGGCAGGAAAAAGACTCATTCTTAGTAGCCCCAGGTATGTATATGTATATGTATATGTATATGTATATGTATATGTATATGTATATGTATATGTATATGTATATGTATATGTATATGTATATGTATATGTATATGTATATGTATATGTATATGTATATGATGTATATGTATATGATGTATATGTATATGTATAAAAAATGCTACACTTCAATGGTTAGGTGGCCTAGACATTGATAGTTGAACATAGATCTTTTTAATATTTATATTTTATTGGGTTCCATTAATCTAGATGAAATTTACATTGCAAGTGCATGTATGATACATGGTTTGCTAAATAAATGGATACATCTCAAAATCGTTCTCTCCTTCTATTTTGGAATGGTGGCATTGCAGAACAACAGGGATAAAATATATAATTTCATTCATTTCTCTAAGCAGGTGTTGTCTTAATATTTAAAAATGATGATTCATAATATATTAGCAGAGTGGCATATATAGCACTCCATCCTCTTTTTACCTACAACAATAAACCTGGCCTAGGAACCAGGAGACTGTAAGTTCTAGGTCTCTTATAGGCATCAAAGCCAATTGGGCGACTTGTCCCTCTCTGTATCTAATAAGGAGAGCAGCTTACCTCCTATAATGGTATCTTTAACACAGTCAAACAACAACAACTGCCTATCCAGGTGTCTTGGGAAGAACTTGATAAACTGGATTTGGCATTTTTATTCACTTGACATCTGTCTGACTGTGCAAAGAACCAGAACAATAATGCGAGACAATAAGCAGAAGCCAGCAAGGTGACTGTAAACACAGATAAATGTAAAGTCCTACAGTTAATTAGGAAAAATCAAGGATATAAATATATGGGGGAAAACTATACTAGGCACCAGTTCATTTAGAGGGAAAATCAAGGTGTCTTGCTGAATGACAAGTTGAATGTGATGTAATGCAGTTGCAGAAGTAATTCTAGAGTGCTTCAATAGAAATATAGTGTCAAGTTCATTCTCTTTTATATTGCATTGGTCAGACCATACCTAACATATTCCTTTTGATTGTGGGCTGAATCAAAAGGGTTTTGGAAGGCAAGCTTGCAAGGAATAGTATTGAGTTACATAGATTTGGAGAAGAGTAGGTTGGCACTGAAAATAAATTGCAACTTTTCAAGTGTAATATATATTTGCTCACCATTTGTAGCCTATTTCCATTTTATTGAACTAAAACGTTTACTCAGGCATGTATAGATAAATATATTCCCACCTCCCCGTGCCAAATTACTGGAGTTGCAATTCATTCCTAACGAATCACTCCCAGTTGCAATAGGCACTTACACCTGGGGTAAACTTGGCCTCGGCATTCTCGCTCCCGTCTGCTAATCCAACATCATCATAATAAAAAGACATTAACATGCTGAAATGTTCATTCATTTCACAGAGAAAGAACTCTCAGAACAGCAGGCATTATTTACAGCTCAGTAAACAGAACTCTAATTAACCAGAGCAACCTGAGAAAAAGAGCCAGCTAGTTAAGGTCAATAGATGTAATAATTTTGAACATAACAGCCTAGCAGACCATACGGTGGTTACAAGGGAAACACAGGAACAAAATGCATCACATAATCAAAAGGGGAGGGCAGTTACTGTAACAGGATTTTAAGTGGACACAGGTTCTTACATTGAGGGTATACACATTTATTGCAACTGCTTCCCTACTACTAAATATTCTGGCTTGGAATTCTGCTAGGGAGTCTAGGTGTTCCTAGTATTCTCTGGGCTTGGTGGTTTTCTTGAAATTGTTTCATTACCAAACTAGTAAGGATGATGTTACATAGTTTGGGTAATGAAACATCGGAAAGAAAGCCATCAAGTTCAGAGAACATCAGGGACCCCACGGATCAACCCTGAGCCACAAATATTCTCTTCTATCCGTAATATTGGGAATGTTAGTTTCATGCACCTGGTGGAGATGGGAGATTGATACAGTGCATGAACTCCAATTACACTGGGGAACAGCAATTTCATTGTCTTTAATCTGTGACTTGTTTTCAACTAACTTTCGGCCTCTAGATCCAAAAATAAGAACAGTTTTTGTCGATCATGTCAACTTTTTAAGCTATAGGATACTCTCAAAAGTCCTAGAAATTGTGCATATAAAGGAAAGTAAAGTAAAAACTTACCAAATATATTGTTTACAAAGAATAATTTTATTCATACAAAGGCTATAATAGTTACTGCAAGTTAAATTGTGTTCATATAAATATTTGTTTTTTAATCAAACAGTAATTATACATATTAAGATAAAAATTTTCACTTATAGCTTTTTCTGGAGTGTTTAATCTGTGAACATTCTTGCTTGATGCTCCAACAATAATCAGCTACCATATGTACATCCCATCTACCCAGGCATGGACAGAAGCCGGAACGCCCAGAACCATCGTTCCACCAGGGAAAGCAGAGTGCGTAGGCTCATTCCAATAGAACGGCGGGCAGGAAGGGTGGGCAGGCCGCTTGCAGCATGGCTTGGTGGATAGGAGCAGTGGGGGAAGCCACCGCATTGGGTGAACGGCGGTGAGCAGGCAGTGGGGGGGCAAATGGTGGCGGGCAGCGGTGAGCGGGTGCTTACCTTTTTGTGTGTTTCTAGATTCTGCGTGCACAGAAGTGAAAACCCCCCATAAATCTCACATGCGTGTGCGTTCGCACAAGATTCAGCTTCTGCGCATGCACAGAAGCCGAATCCCTTGTGGTGGCACACACCTGGCCCATTCCGGTAGGGCCGGGAATGGTGCATCTACCTTTATACCGTGACTCCATGACCTTCAAATCTTGGTGGAATCGCTCACCCTGCTCATCACTGAGATCACTAAGATTTTCCGGGAAGTTAGCAAGATGGCTATGTAAAAAATGCAGTTTGATGCGCATATTGCCTAATTAACTATATTATATTACAAGGTGTAGAGAAAAAACTTGACGTGGTAGAAGAAAACTAACTACAGTTTTGAAACCTGCATGTCCGAAAGCTCAAAAATCAAACTCAACAGAAATTGTGTTACAAATTGTTCCCCAGTGTTATTCCAGATTCAATAGACAGGTGGGCAATGAAACTAGTTGATGCTGGAATTAATAAGACAAAGAGTCTCTGGTGATTGTATACGTACGCACATATATATGTATACATGTCTAAATTATTATATTTTAATCTTATTATGTTAACATATTTCTGATATATTCTGAACAAAGTATCTTTTTCAAATTTAAACTATTCTCTCTCTCTCTCTCTCTCTCTCTCTCTCTCTCTCTCTCTCTCTCTCTCGTTTTTTGATGATTAAAGCCTTTTTCTATTACATAATTTTTCTCTGCTTCAAAAATGCTCACAATATGTCGTTCTGGCAGCTCATTATGATGCCATCTTAACTTTAAAAAATGCTGCTGAACCCCCCCCCCCTGTTATTCCTATGCCAGACATTTTCTCCAAACTGTGAGTAGAGAATAGAGTAGAGTAGGGAGGCTTTGGACAGGAAATGATGATAAGCAAAGCTTATTACTCCTACAGCCTACATAAATTAAAAAGTTTATTGTGAGCAAATGTCTGTTTGAGTCAGTTAATTAACACAACTCTCTAAATACCTGTTAAGAATCATCCAAATCTTAAGTGCTCTTGTCAGGTCCTAAAACAAGTTGACAAAATAGAACTATGATAAACTTCTCTTGCCTTTTCAGGGGGAGAGGGAGGGGGTTGAAAGATATGCTATAATAATGTTAGGGGAAAAATACTTCAGCTGGTCTAAATGTAGCAGAGATTTGGATAGATGATATGTAATTAGGAGATCTTCTGATCCAGTAGATAATATAGTAGATAATGCCCCCTTAGAATAGAACAGAACAGAATAAAATAGAATAATTTGTTTGTTTGTTTGTTTGTTTGTTTGTTTGTTTGTTTGTTCGTTCGTTTGTTCGTTCATTCATTCATTCATTCATTTATTGGATTTGTATGCCGCCCCTCTCCGTAGACTCGGGGGTGCTAACAACAGTGATAAAAAACAGCATGTAACAATCCAATCCAATACTAAAATAACTGACCAAGTGTGACTGGACACACAAGGAGTTTGTCTTGACTTTCCAAGGGTAGAAATTCCAAATCTTGAAAAAAAATACAGTCACCAAGATAGAAAGCAATACAGGTAGGAATGTAGAAGAGCAAGCAAAGCTGTAGGGCAGAGTTAAGTGTGTCATTCGTTTAAAGTCATTATGTTGCCACAAATGGTCCAAGTCCCACCTCTCTTGAATTTCATTGACCCTTATCTGGCCCCACTTTAGTTGTTAGATTCTTGCTTATAGACTGAGTAGTAAAGCTTGGAATTGCAGTTCACATCCTTTCTGCCTGACAGGGTAACTTCTACATTTGACTTCCTCTCTGAGATCTGATACCCCTTATAACTTCAGAAAGGATAATGCAGCTTTATTTTTATTGTATAGATTGAATGTTTGGTTGGTTGATAGATTGATTGATTCAGAAAATGTATATGTCCACTCATGGTAACTCTGGGTGGCTTACAGGAATAAAATCCCAATGCAAAACATAATAAGCCCCCACTCTATCCCCCCCCCCTTGTGACAATCAAACCAACCACCTGATTGCAGCCTCCCTATCAGCTTGGAGTCTCCAGGCCAATTGGCAGAACCATATGTCTGGGGCTTTGTTGTAGTCCCTGGGATGTTTGGGGCAAAGATAATTAGACAGTGTTCTAAAGATGGTGCTCTATGTCTATATTCAAAAATCAAGTGTTTTCAATAGGAAAGTGAGCACAAGAACAAGGGGGCACAATCTGAGGTTAGTTGGGGGAAAGATTAGAAGTAACGTGAGAAAATATTATTTTACTGAAAGAGTAGTAGATGCTTGGAACAAACTTCCAGCAGACGTGGTCGGTAAATCCACAGTAACTGAATTTAAACATGCCTGGGATAAACATATATCCATCCTAAAATAAAACACAAGAAATAGTATAAGGGCAAAATAGATGGACCGTGAGATCTTTTTCTGCCGTCAATCTTCTATGTTTCTATGTTTTTCCCAAGCATTTTGTGTGTGTGTGTGTGTGTGTGTGTGTGTGTGTGTCTCTGTGTGTATCTGAAAATTACAATTTAATATCACCAGAAATGCTTTCCAGCAATATCTAATGTATTCTAGCATTTAACTTTGTTAGATTGTTTACCTTTAAAATTATCTGCCAACATCAAATAATTTCCATAATTCACATTGTCAACTTTAAAGTTTGACTCTAAATACATAGTGATGTGATGCTGAATGTTCTTCTAAAAAAAAATAACCAAAAATTATGATAATAAACATAAAGTTGTTGCCTGAGTGAGATCTTTTCTAAAGAAACTATCATCAAATACACACATTAATGAACAGGACTAGACTTGTCCGATAATGATCATTTCCACTGAGAAATGTTTCACAGTTCCAGAGCAAGATGGGACTAGCATTGATGGAAATAACTTGTAAAGAAATAGTTGGTCTCCATACATGATGAACTGTCACTAATAAGAAAATATTACATGGGCATAGTGGGATGGGGATGATGCTGGCAAATATACTTTGTAGGAACAAGAAATCTTGACTTCCCATCATGCTTAAGTGTTACAGGTAAATTAAAGAATAACCACTTAATAAAGAGAAAAGTCTCTTTCCTCCCCCTCTCTCTTTCTCTTCTCTCCACCACTCTATGTATTTAGAAACAAAATCATCCTTTCTTTTTCCCCACTGTAGAACAAAGAATCTTTGTCTCCAGAGGGCATTACTTCATAAGTGTGCATCTGACGGAATTACAGGCAAGTCATTGCAGGATGCTAAGATGTCTGACTGCCTTCACAGTCTTTATTGCTTTTTTATACAGTTTTCCAAGCTGCAAAAGGTAATTTGGTGAATTCTCCCCACAAATCCTTAAGACCATTCTGTTGATATAACCTAGATGAGAGCATGTACCAGCCAGGGATAGTGTCCTAAATCATCCTGGCTATGTGAACTGGGTGAGATCATGTAGGCATGAGGGGCCCATTTGAGGTTGGCAGTTTGCTGCACACAACCTCTACATGACCTCTATCTCTACATTCATCTCCCACTTTGTTGATAGGAAGAAGATGATTATTAGTGGCAAAAGCTTCTCGGGAGAAAAGAAAAAGGCAAAATGGGGCAGGGGGAGAATGGTTGTAATTTCTGAAATGTATGTCTAGCCATTTTTTCATGGGCATGATCTGAGAGAAATGGGGGGGGGAGGAGGGATAGATAGATAGATAGATAGATAGATAGAGAGGGAGAAAGATTTGATTATTAACAAAATATTTTTTTAAAATTACAGATAGTCCTCAACTTAAGACTATAATGGAACCTGCCTGTTACAGTCATAAATTGTAATATTTGTGGCAGTTATAAACTGGCCATTGTAGTCATTAAGCGAGTGCCATGATTATTAAGAAAGCCAATGGCTTGCTATGGGCCAGTTGCACTGAAATCTGGAAGTAAAATCTAGATTTTACTTCCAGATTTTTGTAAAAAACATCATACAGTGTGGTCATGTTGTCAAACCCTGAAGTCCAGGATTTGCCATGACGGGGCAGCATGGAGCACTGGTGATGGGGGTGTGGGGGGCTGTAGGGAAGACTACAGCGGTGATGGAGACAGTGACAGGGCTCAGTTGCAAAATGGAGAAGTGTGGTGATGTGAAGAAAACCTCTGGTTATTGGGAAAACATTAAAACTATACTAGAACAAATTACTTCTCAGACTATCCATGCGAAACCCGAACTATTTCTACTAGGAATCACAAGACAAAATTTTAGTAAAGAAAACAGATATATTATAATCCATATTATTACAGCCGCACGGATTTTATATGCACAATTTTGGAAGCAAGAAAAAACCCCAACTACTCTATCACTCTTGATTAAAATAATGGAATGCGCAGAAATGTCCAAACTAACAATGGAACTGCAAAACAAGGATGAGACAGATTTCTACAAAGCTTGGGATAAATGGTACCTCTGGTTAAAAAAAAGGAATTATCTAAAAATTACTCATCAAGAAAAATATCCAACAAAAACAACTTGAAAAAATAGCAATTTACATCACAAATCATAACATTAAACTGAAACAACAAACTGTAAACATCGATCGACACGAACTCCAACTTTACAAAGAAAATAAACCCCTAAATGAATTATATATATTGGCACTAAAAACTACATTCAAAACATATCGATAAAGCCTTAGGGTAAAACACACCAACTACGAGCTCAAACTACAGGCCGCAAATCATGAAAGACCCAGCTCTAACGCTGGTTTTCGCTTCTCTATCCCCCCCTCCTTCTTTTCCCTATCCCCCTTCCTTCTATATATACTTCCATCCCTTCACAACCCCCTTCTCCCACTCCCCAATTACTACATAAGTAGAGTGTAAAAAATGTACAATATACATATCTGTTTTGTCTTTCTGTATTTGGTTTTTATTGTATATATTTAATAAATTTATTTTCAAAAAAAAAGAAGAAGAAAACCTCTGGAGGGATCAGAAGCTCCAGGTGACAACCAGCTGTTCTGGCCTGCCCAATAATCAGCTGTTCCAGGTCAAGGAATGGTCAGACAAGCTAACACATGATAGGACAAGGTGATGCTACCCCGGGGGGAGAGGGCATGCCTCACCTAAATAAATCATGCTGGGCGGTAAAAGCTCCCAGCACTGACTTTGCATCTTTACAGACTGCTGTTTTGTGGCTGCTAGAACTCATTATGTGCCAGAGTCCAGCTGAATAAAGGCAGTTAGCTTACAAGTAGTGATGGGTGAACTGAACCCGCACAATTCAGGTTCGTACCGAATTTTGCAGTGTTCGGTATGCCGAACCCGAACCCGGATTTTTTTTAAACTTCGGGCAAAGTTTCGGGTTGCGTTTATTTTTACGTGAAAGGACCGCCCTTTGCTTGCAGCGCTGCTGCAGCGTCCTTTTTCGTAAAAATAACAATGTTTATTTTTACGTGAAGACCTTCCTTTGAAGGAGCTGGGGAATCCCTCCCATGAAGAGATTCCGGGGGCGGAGCCTTGACGTCACCGGCAGGTTGCTAAGAACACCAAGGTGATCACTTCCTGGAATCCATGGAATCCAGGAAGTGATCACCTTGGCATCCTTAGCAACCTGCCAGTATATGTGACGTCAAAGCTCTGTCCCCGGAATCTCTTGGTGTGATTCTCCATTCGGGTTCGGGTTCAATTCGGTTTCAGCCGAATTTTGTGTAAAGTTCATCTGAACTTGCCAAACCCGAACACCATTGGGTTCGCCCATCACTACTTACAAGCATGGGGCGTTTCTGTACTGACTTAGGTCTGTAGCTGTCATGTGACCATGGGATAGGAAGTGGTCAGAACCTCAGAATCAGTTTGTAAGTTCTCCTGGAGAAGTCAGTCCTAATTTCAAATGGTCACAAAGCAACTGGTTATAAGTTGAGTGTTGTGTTCGTTTAAAATATTGTAAGAAATTCACCGATTGGTTAAGACGCGGCTATTGGAAAATAGCTGCGAAAGTTAAAGAGTTGTCAGTTGGGAAAAGCCCGCGGTTTAAAAATAGTATAAATAGGGCAACGGAGTAGCCGTTGCCCTAGTTGGGAAGTTACTTCATTGGTGAACGTTTCTTTGCCTTGGCTATTCAATAAACGGATGATTGATTCAACCTGACTCTGAAGTCGTGATTTAACATTGAGCACTAAGTCTACAACATGTTACTGTTGTTTATTAGAATGGGCCTACCTCCTGAAATCGCTCACCCACGTTTTCATCTTGAAGGCAGCATTTGCGGTAGGAAAGACAAGTAGGATGCTTGGCTGCATAGCTAGAGGTATAACAAGCAGGAAGAGGGAGATTGTGATCCCCTTATATAGAGCGCTGGTGAGACCACATTTGGAGTACTGTGTTCAGTTCTGGAGACCTCACCTACAAAAAGATATTGACAAAATTGAACGGGTCCAAAGACGGGCTACAAGAATGGTGGAAGGTCTTAAGTATAAAACGTATCAGGAAAGACTGAATGAACTCAATCTGTATAGTCTGGAAGACAGAAGGAAAAGGGGGGACATGATCGAAACATTTAAATATGTTAAAGGGTTAAATAGGGTTCAGGAGGGAAGTGTTTTTAACAGGAAAGTGAACACAAGAACAAGGGGACACAATCTGAAGTTAGTTGGGGGAAAGATCAAAGGCAACATGAGAAAATATTATTTTACTGAAAGAGTAGTAGATCCTTGGAACAAACTTCCAGCAGACGTGGTTGGTAAATCCACAGTAACCGAATTTAAACATGCCTGGGATAAACATATATCCATTGTAAGATAAAATACAGGAAATAGTAAAAGGGCAGACTAGATGGACCATGAGGTCTTTTTCTGCCGACAGTCTTCTATGTTTCTATGTTTCTATGTTTCTATGTTTCTATGCATGGCTGAATCAGGCAGTCTCTGAGCCTGACTTACAGTATCCTGTGTGCCAGCCAGACACAGTCAAAATCCTCCAATCAGATGAGGGCCAGCCATTTTCCTCTTCCTCCAAGATACCCCAAAGGGAACTGAGCAGCTATTGCTGCATTCCCTGCTCCTCTGGGAGAGCTGTTAACCGTCTGCTGCAAACAGGACCAATAGATTAAACCCAGGCAAAAAGAATTGCTTTGTCCCAATGGGTTATTTATTTGTTTGTTTGTTTGTTTGTTTGTTTGCTTGTTTGCTTGTTTGCTTGTTTGCTTGTTTGCTTGTTTGCTTGTTTGCTTGTTTGCTTGTTTGCTTGTTTGCTTGTTTGCTTGTTTGCTTGTTTGCTTGTTTGCTTGTTTGCTTGTTTGCTTGTTTGCTTGTTTGCTTGTTTGCTTGTTTGCTTGTTTGCTTGTTTGCTTGTTTGCTTGTTTGCTTGTTTGCTTGTTTGCTTGTTTGTTTTTGTTTGTCTGTCTGTCTGTCTGCTTGCTTGTTGCTTGTTTGTTTGTTTATTCATTTTTACATAAAGTATTATCAAAAGAAAAGAGAAAAGGCCCACAAAACATCAACTTCAATCATGGATTAATACATGTTGTGGGTGTGGGCAGACGCCATGAACAGTGAAATGAGAATTTTAATTGTAAGAATGTTTGGGAAGGACAACGTGGGTCACAAGAAGAAAACGTGCTATGTGTTGACACATTTTCCTGTTCCAGTTTGCATTTAAGCAATCATTCTGCCCCCGCCCTCCACAACTCTTAACACTGAATGTCTACATTTTGGCAGCAAAATGGCTGCACTGGGCTAGTACAAGGCCTTCTGGAAATCCTTCCCAGCTACAGAAGAAATGGGCTGAGATGTGAGAGGCCTGGCTGCAACTGTCCAAGGCTGAAGATGTTCCTGAATACCTCTGACGGTGAAAAGGAAGCTGAGGGTGTACACACCAGTGAACTTTGGACTGGGCCACTGGGCCGTTTTTGCCGTGGGAAGAGTGAAAACAGCTGAAAAGAAGGCCGAAAATCAGCTGGTCAGCATGCACACTGGAGCTGACATAGGGAAATGCCTCACATGCCGTCAGATATGGCTCTGCGTGCCATCTGTGGCATGCATGCCATTGGTTCATCATCACTGTACTAGGTGATAAGTTTAGATCCCTTCCAACTTTGTTATGTGTAGGAGATTCTATTTTTAATATATATTTTGTATAATTTTAAGGCTGGGATGGTTTAAATGGTTTGTCCCTGGGAAATACAGTTATGCTTTTTTAATGACATCACAGCAACACTGAACAGCTTTCAGAATATTAAGAAAGTTCATTTAGGGAAGGATGGCATTGATATATTCAAATGTGTATTTCATCATTTTCTCCCCCCAGTCCAAGTTAACAGAAAACAGTGCTTAAAATATTGTGGGTTTAGTTCAATATCTCATTTAAGCCTTGTGGAATATTTTCCCCTCTTCCCTGCTGGTAAGCTGATCTGAGCATCTGTCAGCTTTTAAGTCCATTTCTTCTAGTATGCTCAAATCTGTTACTAAACTTACAAGCTAAGAAATGATGTGAAATTACCGTAGTTTTTTTTTAATGACTGCTACATTTGTTGCATTGCTCTCATTCAAATTTTATATCTCCTGTTCTTGGCTGTCTGTGAATAGCTAAATAAAAACCCATGTTATAAACCTGTGAGAAATCTGTCTTTCTGACAGCATGTGAGGGTTATTTAAAAAAAATTAAAAGCAAATGGAACCAGGTTATGGACAATCCCAGGGGAAGCTGATGATATCTGGGTCATGCCTCAAGTGATGCAACTTATATTGACCATCAATAAAATGTATTGGTTTTGGTCTCTTTGGAGTTTGGGCACTATCCAGATCCTGGTGCTTAAGTGTGCAGAAAGAACAATATAGACTTCACTTGAGAATGGTATATATATATATACATATATGAAAGGATTGGATACTGTAGCCTAGAGGATAATTCTCTGCCTTACAAGGCAAAGATTGCAGGTTCATGTCCCAGTGGGTATGGCTAGCTGATGAGCCCAAAATAAGGCCGAAATAGATCTATCCTAGTCTCAGACTATCCTAGACTATCAGGAGATCCTTTGAAGAAAAAAAATAAAAGAAACCATGGAAGCAGGAGATTTTATTGTCTACATAGATTTTCGCCATTATCAGAGGCACCATGTTTCTCTTTATCAGTTGCTGACAAGCAACAACACTAGACATCTGTCTCACTCATGGATGAAATATTTGGAGATCCATCTCTGTATTAAACTATGTCCCACAGCAAATCCTAATGCTGAGAAACTGCAATTAATTCATTTGACCCCCAAACTCTTGGAAGAGCATCATGTTGCAGCCAAGTGAATTAATCTGTGTTTGTTAAATACCCATATAGTAGGAAATTCTGTAGCATTTGTTACTTTAATATCTTGTTAAATTATCTCACTTTGCTGACTCTTGCAGTGGCATGACATGGGAATTCATCACAGCCTTGCCTGTAGTAAGTAGCCTGACATTTTATTAGAAGGCATGAGAGGAGTGAAGAGGAATGGTTACCAAACATCAGGGAGAACCTATAGAAAAAGTGGTATTTTTTGTATTGTGGTTCTCTGGATGTTACGAATTCAAAGGTGTTCCATCCATTCAGCTGAGGAGGCCATGTAGCCTGACAGTAAACAAAGAAAGCTTCAAAGCTAAGAGAGCCAGGTTTATTTGACAAGTATCATAGGTTTTCACCTTCTCCTCTCCCTTTGAATAAGTGTCTGGTATTCCCACAATTTCATGCAGCAAATATAAAAAATCATTGTTGAGCGATGAAAAAATACATTATTTCTGTTAATTCTGTATTTCTGTTCAGTGGATAAAGTTGTAACACTGTGAGACATGGAGACAAATTGCTCCATTCATTCCAATAATCATAAGCATCCATCATTAAAAGGCCCTCCCTCAATAAATGAGCTAAAACCAGTTAAAATATTATTAAATAATAATATAAATAATATCTATCTCTATCATCTATCTGCCTCTGTTTATCGCTCTATATCTCTATTCCTCTGTTTCTGTCTCTCTCTCTCCATCCATCTATCGTCTATCATCTATCTATTCTTGTTAGAAAGCATCCTAATGGCACTGATCTTCATTGTAATGAAACTACTGCAGCCCCAATAATTTGGATTGCCTCCCTTTTAAAATTTTTGAATGTGTGCCAATTATAGTTGTAGGTAACAGTCAAGTGGGTAAACTACGTTAAAAAAAAAACTTTGGCAAATTTAAGATGTATGGACTTCAATCCCCTGCATGTTGGCTGGGGAATTCTGGGAGTTCCAGCTTTCCCAGATTTCAGAAATCCACATTTCTTAACACTGCTGAAGTAGCAAAAGCATTATTCTATCCACAGTTCTATTTTCAGTTGCCTTCCAAATAGTTGGAAGACTTAGATGCAGTTCACTCTTTCAGTCCACACTAACTCACGGGGTGGAGGATTTGGGAAGAAAGGGGCATGGAGAGCCATGTGTATTGCCTTGAGCTTCTGAAATGAAATATGCATTATAAATCAAATGAATAATTAACTAATATCCGAAGGATGCTAAACCAGTGTATATAAGAGAGCACTTTTCTTAAGCCAGCACCCTTCGTATGCTGCAGAGAAAGTGCATGTAAACTGGGAAGGAGCTGAGTGCTGAAGCTTTCACAAATCAGGACAGATTTGCCACTGAATCTATTAGCAAAGGGTTTACATGAGCATGTTTTATTACTTTGGTGTGAGAGATGCCATTTTGCCTAGGAAGTGACTGTTTTTTTAAAAAAAATACACTTGTTTCAAATGAGCACTAATCCTGGCTATATACAGTGGTACCTCGGTTCTCGAACGCTTTGGTTCTCGTACATTTCGGATACCGAACAAAATTTTCAGCAAAAATTTGCTTCGGTATCTGAACAAAAATTCGGATACCGAACAGCCACAGAAAATTTTGTTTATTATCCGAAATGCTGCAAGATCTGAGGGGACAGGGTGAGATGGAATGGGAATTGGAATCCGACACACCCATCCTGGCCGCCCACTTAACAGTCTCCCAGTCTCTAGTCTAAGCGCTCCAAGCTGTAGGAAGGGTGGGGGCGGCTGCAATACCAGCAGCTTCGGGGGGCTCCTTTTCTCAGTGGTTCACCTTGTTACCTGTAAGCAGCTACACCAACTTTCTCCTTCCCGGTGGTGGCGGTGGCGGCACCATTCCTTCGAGCAGCAGCAGCACCGGGAACGTCAGCGGCTTCCCTTCCTCATGTGACGTTCCTGCCGCTGCTGCTGCTCGAAGGAAAGCCGCCGCCACCGCCGCCAGGAAGTAGGAAGTTGGTGCAGCTGCCTAAAGGTACAAGATGAACCACTGAGCAAAGGAGCCCACCCGAAACTGCCAGTATTGCAGCTGCCCCCACCCTTCCTGCAGCTTGAAGCGGAAGGGTATAGGAAGGGTGGGGGCGGCTGCAATACCGGCAGTTTCAGGGAGGCTCCTTTGCTCAGTGGTTCATCTTGTACCTTTAGGCAGCTGCACCAACTTTCTCCTCCCCGGTGGCGGCTTTCCATCGAGCAGCAGCAGTGCCGGGAACATCACATGAGGAAGGGAAGCTGCTAGAGCAGCGGCAATTGCTGAGATGGCTCCAGCAACTTCCCTTCATCACGTGACATTCCCGGCGCTGCTGCTGCTCGATGGAAAGCCGCCGCCGGGGAGGAGAAAGTTGGTGCAGCTGCCTACAGGTACAAGATGAACCACTGAGGAAAGGAGCCCCCCCAAAACTGCCGGTATTGCAGCCGCCCCCACCCTTCCTACAGCTTGGTGTGCTTAGACTATAGAGCTCCTCAGATCTTTATCCCATTGGAAATAAAGGAAATAGGGGCTAAAAACCAATTAAATCCATTTCCATTATTTCCTATGGGATAAATTAATTCGGTACTTGACCAAATCGGTTCTCGACCACACTTCTGGAACGAATTGTGGTTGAGAACTGAGGTACCACTGTAATTAACCTGTGCTGGAGAAGTGGACTACATGGATAAAGACCTCTTGTCTGATCTCTCCTGCTGTTCAAGTCAAAATGGCCCCAGGGGCAGAGAGCATGCCCGGAACAGCTAAAATGGTGGACAGGAGCTGAGTAAATTCCATTCCCTCAGCACATCACCGATGAAGCGTGTCAGATCACATCCATAACCACAGTTTTCTCCCTCTTTGAGGAGAAGAGGGAAAATGCTATTTTAAGACTGGAACGGCTAAAGATTATTTTAAACTGCTTGCAATGTGGGTTGTGGAGGATAAAAAAGCAATGTGATGAAAACATGGCTTATTATTATTTTTTTTTTTTAAAGATTATCAGGACATATTGGGCTACAGTTAGGAAAAGGCGAAGATGTCAGCCTCGTGGGATAAATCAGGAAAGAATCACAACCAGATGAGCTAATTCTACTTTATTGTAAACTAAATTCACAGAATCTTGCAAATGTGAAATTATAACACCCCCCCCCCCCAATATGTTTTACAGCCCAAGAAACCAGGGACGGTCTTTTCTATCCCTCTTACTCTGGCTACTATCCAGCTGCAGGCCATGTTGTCTCTTATCTGACCATTCTCTTGGCAATATCTCTTGATCCAGTCTTCCAAAGACTTTGTCACACACCCTTACAAAGGATGGATATATTCCTGTATACTCGGCAAAGTCTGCCTCTTTTGGGCTTATTTAAAATTATTTATTTATTTATTCATTCATTCATTCATTCATTTAAGATGTTTGTGTTTGGGCAAGATTTCCATTTTTTGAAGAAAGCTTTTTTTTTCTTCTTCAACAGAATGTCTATCCCTGCTTATTAATCAGTCTGCTCTGCTCTTGGTTTTTTTTTGGGTAACTTTGTGCATCTGAGGTTTAGAGAGTGTAGTTCAGATTTGTTTATTTATAGGATTTTCATAGCCACTCAAATGGCAAAAATGCAGCTCAAGGCAGCATGCAGTAATCGCTACAGTAATTTCAAAACATTTTTGGGGAAAATGATTTAAATTATTTTAAGATATGCAGAAGTGAATGTCTAGAACCCCAAAGTTTCTTTCTTTCTTTCTTTCTTTCTTTCTTTCTTTCTTTCTTTCTTTCTTTCTTTCTCTTTTTCTTTTCCTTCCTTCCTTCCTTTCTTTTTCTTTCCTGACTTTATTATTTTTACAAATAACTCAAGGCAGTGAACATATCCAACACAACTTCCTCCTCCAAATTTCCACACAATAACAGCCCTGTGGAGTGAATTGGACTGAGAGAGAGTAACTGTCTCAAGGCTGCCCAGCTGGCTTTCATGGGTAAATCTCATGGTCTCCCACTTTCTAGCCTGGTGCCTTAACTACTAGGCTAAACAATACTTGTAGAAAAAGGAGAGAGAACCTGATTTTTCTCTAGAACCAAGTTCCCTAATGACAAAGTACTGTAGAAATTGGGGTCTAAAAAATCTGGAAGGTAGGTAGTTATTTTGTTCCTAAAAGTTTTGCTGGATCGATAATTTACTGAAGCATTTAAGCAACTTTATTCTGGTTGCTTGATAGGAGGAGAAAACAAATTATTCTGCTTATATCATCCTTTAACACCCCCTCCTTCATCACAAAGGTGGTTTTAGAGAAGCCGCTGAACTTTCTTGGAGTTTTTTGGAAGACTTTTCACTTCTCGTCCAAGAAGCTTCTTCAGCTCTTGGATGGGAACCAAAACTTCTTCAAGAAAAACAAGAAAGCCCAGTTGCCTCTTGAAAAAAGCATCTTTGGGACAATCATGACTAGGATGACTGAGAATCTCAATAGACACTTCCTCCTTAGACTTTAGCACCCCTTCAACCAAGGAGCCTGGTTTTTGTCAAGGGAATAAATTGGATATTTTGACTCAACCAGCCACGTAGTGTTCCTTTGATCCTCAACTGCCTCTTGCAATAAGCAGGAAAACACTTCTTATTCCAGGTTTAGTCGTATCAGAAGAGAATTCTACACACAGAGCTATGCAAAAGCCTCTTCTGACTACTTCTAATGGTATCAGGACTGCTTGAAATAAGTGAAGCAGATGGACCAGCCATTTCCATCTGAAAAGTCACAGAGACATGCTGCTTTATAGAACAGCTGTGAGGGGTGGTTTTCCTTGAGTCCATCTTGAAACAATGCTCCCCTTGAAAGACACAGCCCTATAAAGCAGTCCCCAAGGCCTTCACTGCTTTCCTGGCTGATCTGAATCTTCAGCAGTAGAATTTTGGAAAATGGCAACATTTCCTCATTAGAGAAGAACTGTTAGAATCAAATTGAATGTGTTATTATTTCTTGGGGCAACCTTTCTATATCCGCTTGGATAATATTATGTTCAGTATCATGCCAGAGCAGCATGACACACTCAGCAGTTCCTTTGACAAGTGAGGAACTTTATTTAAAGAGCTCATCAATTTATATGTGTGTATGTGTAAAGAGATGCCTGGACTCATCTTCAAAATAAGACAGTGCTTCAAAATAAGATAGTGCTATTTATAATGGGTGTTGGAATGATGGCTAGAACTTTCCATGGTTGCTGTAATTGCTGATAGTAAACCTTTGGTAAACAAGATATATGCAGCCTCTGAGATCTCAGAAACCTGCCTTTATTTTGAATAACAAACAACAGACTCATGGCTCGATCAATAAGCAATATACCAGAGTCCTGAATTTTTGCACTATTTTTTTTCTAGTTAAAAAAAATTATGTTCAAATGCTACAAAAGCCTCTTATTGCTTTTTCTAAAAATAAATTATAATCGATAGTCGTAGTATATAACTAATGTTATGTTACTTTTAAGATAATTCATACATAATGTGACCCTGGAATCTGGAGTGATTTACTGAGGACAATACAATTCTATACTGATAATTAAATTTGGGGTTATGATTACACCATTGGAACATTGCTAAACCCCTGTACTATCCTCTCCATTAATAGGGGGAGAACACCTCCCTTTGTTAAAGCAATCTGACTAAATCCTACTGCATATTCAGAGGTGGATTCCTCCAGATTCTATAGAACTGGTAGTAAACTGGTTGTGATGTCACAGAGCGGTGTGGGCTACTGCCCAGACCGGGGGGAGAAACGCAGTGGGGTAGCAAAAATGGAGCATCCAATCTGCACTGAAAGATGTTGAAAGAAAATGCAGGTCGTCCTGCATAAGCCACGCCCACAGTGTGGTAGTAAACATTTTGGCAGCCCTTCACTGTCACAGAGCTTGATCTGTTAGAGCTGGTCCATCGCCGCCATTTTTTTTTTGAGAATTATTTTTTTAAAAAAATTTGCTGTTTTTTTGCTTCTGTGCATGTGTAGAAGCCAAGTTTTTGGCACTGTGCATGCGGCCATGTGGCATGTCCCCATGGCGCACAATGCCCGCACAGCCATGCAGTGTGGGAGGAACCAAACCGGCAGTGAGGCAAGTTAGAACCCACCCCTGTGCATATTCACATACATCTCAAGCGGAATATTGTCTATACGCTAAAAAAACCCTGGTTTTTTTCTCTCCTGGATTTTGCAATATATTCCACTATTCAAGAATGAATATACACAACTGAGAAGTGCACATCAAAGCAAGTGTATGAGAATGGGGATTTAAAGTAGCACTGTCAATCAGAAGTGGATTTTCTCGTAATCTCACAGTCAGATTTAACTGGCTGTCTTGCTTGTTTCTGAAGACAAATCCGTTGCTCAGTGGGTAAAATAAGATTCCGCTCCCTTTTCTTTTAAAGCAAGACCTTCAGCACCAAAGGAAGCCATTGAGGAAAACAATCCCCCTCCCAATTAAGCGGAGAAGAACATGATATTCAGTTGATGCTCCTAAATACTAATCTTAAAAAAACAAAACAGGAGTTGTGTGTAGCGGTGTGATTCACATTCCCAAGACCAGAGGCCAATGTGTGTGATTTTTTAAAAAATGATGTCTTATGTAATACAAGATCCCTCTCCCAGTGCTTCTCTCATCCAGATGTGGCCTTCTGCTGACTACCAACTATGCATACACAAAAGCCATTTCCCCAGCAAAAGGAAGCTGCCACTTGCCTCTCTTGCTTTGCAGGCTGGGATTAGACAGCTTTGCTAACCCTTTGCTTTGAAAGAATCCTTCACACAAAGCTGTGTGGAAGTTTAAACATGCTTTGGAGGATTTGCAAAGCCCCAGAAAAAAGCATTGGCATCACAATGTTAAAGGAGAGTGCAGCTTTCTGATCTGATGTCAGGAGGATGTGAAAACCTGATTATTCAATCTTAAAAACACGAGAAAATGGGGCTAATTTGGGGTGGAAGTGCTTTGAATGGAAACAGATTGCAATTGACAAGATTTGGCCTTTCAGTGTCCCTAATTATTCGGAGGGTCCAGTTATATATTGAGCCAAGCTTGATAACTTCTTTGCAAATGCCAAGAAATCAAAAGAAATGGAGAACGGAGTAACACTTGAATTACATGCAAGGAATATCCAAGTGGCCGCCTTTCATTCTAGTTAGAGGCCCTGTGCGATACATTTTCAGCAGTATCTAATTATCCGTTGTTTCTGCACACACACACATTCTTCTTTAGACATAAAAACTTTTTAAAAAGTATAATCTCCAGGGTCTGGAAAAAATTATTATTCCAGGCTTGCACTTTAGTCCCATATAGCATAGAAGATAATTGCTTTAAGTTTAAAATGGAAGTAATAATTTTATACAATAAAATAATTAGTTTTAAATAAACCCTTGTCTTTCTTATAATTTGTTTATTTAGCATGATGTACCTGAACAGTAGAACAGTACTTGACTGGTCCAAGTGTTTCATCTATTTATCTTGTTATTGTTATTGTTATTGGCATTGGGTCAGAATACATCCGGAACCGCCTTCTACCGCACGAATCCCAGCGGCCGATAAGGTCCCACAGAGTTGGCCTTCTCCGGGTCCCGTCGACCAAACAATGTCGTTTGGCGGGCCCCAGGGGAAGAGCCTTCTCTGTGGCGGCCCCAGCCCTCTGGAACCAACTCCCCCCAGAGATTAGAACGGCCCCCACCCTCCTTGTCTTTCGCAAATTACTTAAGACCCAACTTTGTTGCCAGGCATGGGGGAGTTAAGTTATCTTTTCCCCCTAGGCTACTACAAGTTATGCATGGTATGTTTGTGTGTATGTTTGTGTTTTTTTATAATAAGGGTTTTTTAGTTGTTTTTATTAATTGGATTGTTCATGTTGTTTTATCACTGTTGTTAGCCGCCCCGAGTCAGCGGAAAGGGGTGGCATACAAATCCAATAAATAATAATAATATTGTTGTTGTTGTTGTTGTTGTTGTTGTTGTTGTTGTTGTTGTTATTGTTATTGTTATTGTTATTGTTATTGTTATTGTTATTGTTATTGTTATTGTTATTGTTATTGTTATTGTTATTGTTATTGTTATTGTTATTGTTATTGTTATTGTTATTGTTATTGTTATTGTTATTGTTATTGTTATTGTTATTGTTATTGTTATTGTTATTGTTATTGTTATTAACAACAACAACAACAACAACAATACAACTCCACCCGGAGTCCTCTGGAAGTTGGGTGTCATATAAATTTAATAAAATAAAATAAATAAATAATCAATAAATTTAAACCCTCCTTTGCATCCATCCACTATTCTCAGTAGCATATAACAATAAAAATGCAAAAGTTAAACTAAAACAGACTTAATAAATGTAGAATCCTGGTTAAAAACAAACCAATAAACAGCACAGATTAAAGAAATGCAATACTACATTAGGAGAATAGGCCAGTTCCTTAGGGAACACATCCTTACCATTTGGAAGCCCCAGGATGTTTTTCCTACATTTCAGATAAACTAGATTTTAATCTTGCAGACATCTGTCAGATGGCCTTTCTTGGTTATCTAAGTCAGTGTTTCCCAACCTTGGCCACTTGAAGATATTTGGACTTCAACTCCCAGAATTCCCCAGCCAGCGAAGTCCAGATATCTTCAAGTTGCCAAGGTTGGGAAACACTGATCTAAGTAGTTAGAAGGTTCCTAGTAGAAGAGGACAAACTTGTTTTTATCTTGGACTTGGTCCAGTGTTGGGTTCCTACTGGTACGGTCCACTCTGGCATTCTGTTTACGGCCCGCCAATTGTGCAATTTGTGTGGGACAGCTTCTGCACATGCACCATCTTTTTTTCCTATTTTTTCCTCTCTTTTTTTGTCTTCCTGTGCATGCACAAAAGCAAAATCTTGTGAGGGGATGCACATGCAGGTAAGATTTGGGCCATGTTTTTGCTTCTGCACATGTGCAGAAGCAAAAAAATCAACAAAATCTTGTGCGTGTGAATGTCCTCTCATGAGACTTTGCTTCTCCGCATGGGCAGGAAACAAAATCACACAAGAGGATGCACCCGAGTGTGTGGCAAGTGTGCTTGTGGGGGGAAACATAGCGATGCATGTGCAGTACAATCATTATCAAAGTAAGAGGAGCCCACCCCTGACTTGGTCAATTCATAAAGGTGTATCAAGAAATTGCAAGTGCCAAGAAATTGTCTGCTCAGTTCTCTGATCTCTTAGCCAGTAGCTCTTTACTTTAGGATTCTATTTTATGATTCTGTTATTCAAGAATCAAAGTACTGTAACCAGAAAAATGTTCTCTGTCACTTTTTCTGATCCTACACAGTTTAGTGAAAATGGTGAGAAGGATCTCTTCTCCCCTTCAGAATAGAACAATTTGGATCAGCTTTATGTCAGCAGCTGGCTAATTGGCAACTATGTGCATCTAATGCTTTATATGGTTTTATTTTGAATGAAACAGTGATTAAAGGAATCTTTTTTTCGCCTCTTGGTATCTAAGGTGAAAAAGGTAACAAACCCACGGATTTATGGATTTGTTTCCTTTATGGACAATTTATTTGCAAGAATGATAGGGATGGCATCTTGATATTTTCAGAAAGTGAAACCCAAAATTGGTCTTGGTATCTTTAACAAAAGAAATGGCGCTTTCCTTCGGTCAGTTATTTTGATGTTTTCCATCAATTGAGGAATAACTTCACAGATTTTATTTCTGGAAGGCATCAGAACATCAGAGAGGAATTTTAAAACTTGTATGGTAATTTAGGATTGGATAACCAGGGCTATATGTAGTCCCAAAATTAATTTATATATTGATTGATTGATTCACTCATTCTTTCTCTTTCTCTTTCTCTTTCTCTTTCTCTCTTTCCCTTTTTTTTCTCAAACCCCCCCCCCCAACTTATCATGTCCTGCTGTATTGTCCCAATAGCCTTAAATTTAGCTTATTTAATTTTTTTTAAAAAGAACCAAGACACAATCCCAGATTTTCCCCAAAGCGTTGTCCGGCCTTGATATTATGCTCACTTTGTGGCTTTTGGTTCCAGTCCAAAAGCTGATAATCAAAAGTGCCCTCCCCCTGAGAAACCAGTTTGCAATTCATGCAAAATGTTTGACACTCAAGAGGAGGAAACTGATCGGTCTCTGAGCATGCTTGACTTATCTTTGCACAGAGATGGGAAACTTACTCCACAGAGGTTGTTATGCTACATTGCGCAGCAGTTCTACTCAGCACGTGGATGGATGCTGGGAATTAAGAGTTTAGCATCTGAAGGACGCTGAATTCCCAATCTTATTTTACAGTGATTCCAATCTAAGCAGTAGTGGGTTCTAAAACCCTTTACTACTGGTTCACACACATATACACTTGCGCATGTGTGATGCTTCTGCATATGCATAGAAGCTTCTGTGCATGCATTGAAGTGTCCGAAGTTGGTTGGCAGAGCCTCCCTCCACAAGCGCTACCGGTTCTTACAACTGAGACAAACCAGGAGCAACCTACCACTGAATCTAAGAAAGACAAAGGTGATTAAAATGCAGCCCCAGTCCATCTCCCCTTGAAATCTGGCCAAAAAAAATATGAATTGAGATACTGAATTACAATGTCTGCAGTGATCACCTAACAGTTCTAGTCATGGAAGGTGGAGAGATTTGGTTGACAAGTTCTGAATGCTTGCTTGCTTTATTTATTGTGTCATATTTTTTCCTGTTTTCATCCTCAGATAATATTGAACTGAAAGAGTGTGACCTGCATGGAACAATTCAATGTGTAG
Organism: Erythrolamprus reginae; assembly: GCF_031021105.1. Lineage (NCBI taxonomy): Eukaryota > Metazoa > Chordata > Lepidosauria > Squamata > Dipsadidae > Erythrolamprus > Erythrolamprus reginae. Next base: position 179,273,116 of record NC_091950.1, read on the forward strand.
CACAATTGAGTGGGGATGTGGGACCATAACACCCAGAAGTTAGTTCAATATCATAAAGATTGAGACACACAGTATTTTTTTAATACAGATTCCATGTTATATTTATGAGGCAGTGGTTTTGTTTTTCCTCATTCATCTAAATGTTTGGAAAATAGAAGGAGCACAATCTACCTGATATTAATTCACAACATCTTTCTCAATTTAGTCATCTTCTAATCACTGCTGCATAGTCACTGTATTATTTATGCAATTTACTATTTCATACCAGAACAGATGTTGCTCATTTGGCAAACTGCAAATTAGGAATCCCACTATGAATTAGATGGTTAAATTTTACCTGAGATATATTTACCACCCATATGCTTTCTGATAGAATTTTGACACCTTTAGTAAATAATTGAGTCATGGGAAGTAGTGGCTAAATAAATATTTGGGAGAAAGGAAGGAAAGAAGGAAGGGAGGTTAAATTAACAGATTCAAGGGAATTCCCCCATTCCAATTTCTCTCTAGGTTCTTCTCTTCAAGGTATAAATTCAAGTAGAAGTGAGACTTTTCTATCTTCTCAAGAAATTTAATTTTTACTTCAAATACAATGAATGTCGATTAGCATCCCTCGATAACTGGGCTAAGCCCCTGTTCTGCATCCAATACTTTGTAGTGAAACCTTCTGCTATTTCTAGTGTTCTTTCTGGTATTTTTAATGTTCTAGTTTGGTTATGCTGAAGAACATATGACCTAACAAGAACTCCTGCTGAATTTAAAATTCCAAAGTGGCACAGCCTCTCCCCCCCCCCCAACGTACACCTGGCCCTTCTGAGTCAATAGTTAGTTACAGATCTCCATTGAACCAGAAAAAGTTAAAAAACACAATTCTCATCTTCTTTGGTGACAATGGATAGTTGAAAGTTGGAGATTTTATTTATTTATTCTATTTTTAATACTGCCCTTCTCCTTAGACTTTAAGGGCGGCTTACAACATGTTAGCAATAGCACTTTTTAACAGAGCCAGTATATTGCCCCCATAATCCGGCTCCTCATTTTACCCACCTCGGAAGGATGGAAGGCTGAGTCAACCTTGAGTGGTGATGGTGATGGAAGGCTGAGTCAACCTTGAGTGGTGATGAGATTTGAACCGCTGACCTGCAGATCTAGCAGTCAGCTTTAGTGACCTGCAGTACTGCACTCTACCCACTGTGCCACCTTGGCTCACCTGTCATGAGTTTTCCCTTTAATCTTCACCAGTGGTTGGTTCTAAAACCCATTGCTACCAGTTTGTACTCACACATGTGTGTAATGCTTATGCACATGCGCAGAAGTGTCTGGGATGGGTGGGCAGAGCCTCCAGCTGTTGCTGTTACCGATTCACAGAACCAGACCAAACTGGGAGCAACCCACTGCTGGTCTTCACCCTCAGCATCATTGCAAGGATAAATTTGAGAGTAAATAATAGTTTTGCATACGGAGGACCTGTGCAATGGTACAGTACCAATTTTTAATTTGGATTATAAAGGTCTGGGCAGAGTCATGAGTCAGCAGTTAAGAAATTGGGTCAGATTCTGGAAATCTGGCAGCCCAGGTTTGAGAGCCCAGCACCACATGATGGGGTGGGCTCCCATCCTGCCCCCAGCTCCTGCCAGCCTAGCAGTTCAAAAGTCTGTAAAAGCTTTTTAGAGCTAAATAGGTACCACTTTGATGGGCAAACAAGGCTCTATGACATCATACTGGCCACATGACTGCAGAAATGTCTTTGCATTGTGTAGGCTCAATGGCCTTGTAAAGAAGATGAACGCTGTCCCCTATATTCAGTAACAACTACTAAAGTAAAATTGATAGGGATTCCTTTACCTTTTTAAAATCTAGAATAAACTATTCTCTAACTCAGGGGTGTCTAACTCGCGGCCTACAGGCCGGATACGTTATGTGCTGGCCACGGCCACCCCGGTTTTAACGAAGGGGAAAAACTGCAATATATCACATAGTCATCATGACACCTTGCTCTAACTGAAAAGTTAACTGCTAGGTTTAGCACTATAATACCAAGATAGAAATTACAACACAGAGGCTTTTTTTAAAATCTTGTGTTATGGAAGTTTGAAGACTTTGTCTAAAGTTCACTGAGTGGTGGGCTGCTGCATGGTTGCAAGGGTTTGGGTGAATCCTTAGCTCTGATCACTGTTGGGCCTGTTCTAGGCTATCCATTGATAACTTACTTTCTAGATCATTGGCTGGCCCAGCTGCATTCCACCCTGCCCCTGTGTTCTCACCAGAGCTCCCTGAGCTAATTAAGAACCTGTTTGAAGCTCAGTTTCTCTCCCAAAGGGGCATGTGTGAGCAAATACGTGTGCTCACAATCAGCAAACCCTTTCTTAAAGAAAGTTCAACCCACGTCTGGATGTATGTTATGTGAGTTTTGAACGAATTACTAAAGCCTCAAGCTCAAAAATCTTCCAGTTGATTAAAAAAAATAGAGGGAAGCATTTTCACTGATTGCCTATAGCTTCAAGAGCCATCTTTTCCATTGCTACAAAGGACTGATCAGCATTCTGGTCATAGATATTTGGAGTGCATAGGTGGTTTGAAAGGAAGCCACATAGGTGGATTCACTTCTCCTCCCACGACAAGCAGAACATTTCTACTAAATCACCATCATCTGTTGATAGGACATTTCCAAAATGGGGTAGGACAAATTTTCCAGGAAAATGTAATCACCCATACATTCATTGTGTAAGACATTACTATTTCATTTACTTGTTAAAGGATTGTTTTAAGCCTCGTAGACCCAAGTTGGCTAATTATTAGAGCAAAAAATAATCCAATTCATTCTTGTTGGGTTTCCCCATGCAAACATGACTTGTATCATCCCACATAGTCCTCCTGAATGCAGCTTTAAAAGTGTTCTTGTAATCTCATGGACTTTATTTATTTCTTTGTTTATTAAATTCATATGCTGTCTTACTGGAGCCATAAAGCTGGGAAAGACTGAGGGCAAAAGAAAAAGGGGGACAACAGAAAATAATGTGGCTGGATGGAGTCACTGAAGCAGCCGGCGTGAGCTTAAATGGACTTCAGAAGATGGTGGGGAACAGGAAGGCCTGGAGGAACATTGTTCATGGCATCGCGATGGATCGGACACGACTTTGCAACTAACAACAACAACATCTGTTATGAAGAGTCTGTTTTGTGGTAGTCAGAATAACAAAGTAAAACAAAAACAAACCAGAAGCGTGTAAAATGAATGCATACATGGGAGTTGAAACATCATTGCATGAAATTGATTTAGCAAGAACTCTCATCCTCCAGCAAGGTACCTCTGTAGCCCATTCCTTCCTTATTAATGGATGTTAAGAGAACAATCTCCCATCAGGGTAGGAAAGGGAAAAGGAAAAGAAAGGAAAGGAAAAGCTGAGGTCTTGCAGAGAGGCCTTGAACAGTAAATGGAATGGAATTTATTGAAACTTCCCCCCTCTGTTTCTGTTACATAATTTCTCTGCCCTTCTATAGCACATTTCACACAGAGTTTCATAAGAAAGTAATTTCCTCTCAAGGTTAAGCAGATTTTGCTGCCATCCCTGTGTTCCTTAAGGGTATAATTCATGGTTGAATATTTTGACTCCTCTAATGTAAATAAATTGAGAGGATCATAGAACAATAGAGCTGGAAGGGACCTTGCTGGCTATTTCATCCAAACCCTTGCCCACAGATAACATGATTAATTCTATCGATCATCCTCTACTGATTGGTAAAGTGCAAGGACGAGAATAAAAAAACCACAGCTGTCATTTTAGCAGAAGAAATATGATCCCAGACAGAGCGATAGCTTCTCTTAGAACAGTAATGCAATTAGGACATAAAGCATTTGCTATATTTCTTTGAAGGCAGAAACCATGAAGTTGGGGTGGGGGAGAATTGGAATTCTCTGTGTAAGCCTATTCTCATCATCATGAGTCTCATTGTGAGTCAATCTCATAGAGAGATAAATACTTTTCTACCCATATTATGCTAAGAGCTAAAATAATAATGTTTTTTTAAAAAACCATACAAACTAACCTGGCTCATAAGTTGTCTTGTCTGATCTATCCTAAAGATCTTAGTTAACATCTTAGTTTGGACCAGAATATCTCTAGGACCGCCTTCTGCCGTACGAATCCCAGCGACCGGTTAGGTCCCACAGAGTTGGCCTTCTCCGGGTCCCGTCGACTAAACAATGTTGTTTGGCGGGACCCAGGAGAAGAGCCTTCTCTGTGGCGGCCCCAACCCTCTGGAACCAGCTGCCCCCAGAGATCAGAACTGCCCCCACCCTCCTTGCCTTTCGTAAAGTTCTTAAGACCCATCTCTGCCGTCAGGCATTGGGGAACTGAGACATCTCCCTCGGGCCTATACATTTTATACATGGTACGTTTGTGTGTATGCTTGCTTTTAATAATGGGGTTTTTAGTGTTTTTTAAATTATTAGATTTGTTCTTACATTGTCTTTGTTATTGTTGTGAGCCGCCCCTAGTCTACGGAGAGGGGTGGCATACAAATCTAAATAATAATAATAATAATAATAATAATAATAATAATAATAATAATAAAATTTTTATGCTTTAATTTTAAAAAAATGGATTTCAGTCTTTATTAGATGTGTTAAAATATGGAATTTTAAGCTTGACTTGAATTACCCTTTTATCTATTAAGATATTTTGTGGGAATTGTCAAAGATGATCTTCATTTTCTTGTTTCACTAGCATTCAGTTGGTATTTTTGACATAAAGCTGGCAGGAGTTGGGACATAAATTCCTATTATATGTAGACAATATTTTCAGTCATAGAATTATTAGAGTCCTCAACTACGGTTTGGTTAGTTATCACATTATTCAGTCAAGTACTGAAAGCAATTTTGAATAATTTCAAAATTGCAGATAAATATTGCTACTATCATCGATGTTGGTTGGTAAGGTAGGTGATCAAGAAAATACAGTACTGCAAGAATTGGAATAGCCTAAAATTGCTAAATGGGAATTCTATCCCATCCCATCCTATGTTACCCTACCCTACCCTGCCCTAGCCTATCATTTTATTTTGTTTTTAGTTTGATATATTAGCAGTTTCTGGACCTTATAAATGATTTTTTTCTTTTACAAAGTATTTTGGGAGAATTTAAAGAGTTTATCTAAATCTAAATAGTTTATTTTTATAGACTAAGTGTCTGTAGAAATAATTGACCATCACTAAGATAGATATTGGTAATTATTAAGATAAAACTGCAGAGTGAAATCTGATTGGAATATTTTATTTTAACAAATGAATTAACATCAAAGAACATTACATGTTTCTTATGAAGTTAAAATATTTCTTATGAACTTAAAATGAGACTAATTTATCAAGAGATTCCCTTTCATGTTTATTGGATGCCTTGAATGATATTTTTAAAGAAGTGCTGGGTGTCAGATTTTTATGCAGAAGATATATTTGAGGGAACTCTAATGTTTTGTAATATATTCAATTTTAGGGTCTCTTTTTTCATTCTTTTTAATTTGGTGATCCATCAAATAAACACATATTATCGTTTAAATTATTCTAATTTTGTTCCATTGTCTAATCTACTTGATTAGAGCATAATATTTCTTGATTCCCCCCCCCATCTTTTTTCAAAGCAAAGAATTTATCACAACATAATACCACCTGCCCTTCTGCCCTGAACAGCTCTGAATGTTTTCTACTTTGATTACTTTGCAGTGGAAATCAGGGATACGCAGCTGTTAGAACGATTTGTGATTGCTACTGCTTACCTGCAGAATGAATCTGTGGTTCTTGATTTACAGAGTTCCATGAAGTACTATGCAGTTAAAACATGGACACCATTTAATTCATATCTGGGAAACAATAATAAAAGCTGTAGCTTTAGAAAATGGCATCTCCAAGTTTTACTAAATGAATTATGCATGGCCTCAAAACAAGAGAGATAATTTCCTGCAAATTGTATGATTTGCTTCAAAATTTCCCATAATCAGCAGCAATCTGTGGAGCTGAATCATATGTTACTGCTATTATCAAATAGCTGCAAGCATCTTCCCACCCATGTGACTTGTTTTTGCATGGGATTTGACATGCCCTGTTTGCATTTACATTTCAGAAGCAAGTAAACCCATAGTCCATGCAGGGATGGGCAACATAAATAGAATAATACAGCATCCAGCATTCACATGTTTCTTGGAAGAAGAAAAATTAGTCCAACGTATGTCTAATAACCCAGTTCCATAAAAGCCTAAAGACTGTATAGAAAAGATGCATTAAAAGTAAGATATAAAAGCACCAGAAGATGAAGCCAGACACAGTTGGAAGCTGCCTGTTATATGAAATGTATTAACTGAACGGAATATTAAAAATGACGACTTCATTAAGTAGATTCATAGAAGCAAACAGGAACCACAGGAAATTACTGCTCATTCATTCTGTCTAATCGCATCAGATTTTGGCTACATTTGCACAGTTTCAAAAGACAGAACGAGGGGAAAATAATCACTTCCAAACAATTTCCCCAAACGTGGATTTCTACATTGATGCACACAACGATGCGACTATGGAAATTCTTTGACATCATTTGTAGTACAATGCAGAAGTAACAAAGCGGGATGGAGAACACCATTATTCATTTCACTCCAGTGATAAAACATCGGTGGAGATTCCCAGTCATCCATGTCATAGTTGTCAATTTCTCATAGAATAGAATAGAATTTTATTGGCCAAGTGTGATTGGACACAGAAGGAATTTGTCTTGGTGCATATGCTCTCAGCGTACATAAAATAAAATATACATTTGTCAAGAATCATGTGGTACAACACTTAATGATTGTCATAGGGGTCAAATAAGCAATGAAGAAGCAATATTAATAAAAATCTTAGGGTATAAGCAACAAGTTACAGTCATCCAGGTCCAATTTTACTTTTTCAAACCTTGCTGATAAAGTTTTGGGAATTGTTGATGTGATGGATGATATTGCCAACCAGAGGAGCTAATAAAGTGGTTAGATGCTTTGAAAAATACTCAGAAGAAGTTAACTGGTGAACTAGCAGTTTGTTTTATTTTTCTCTCAGTCAGAACAGTCAGGTTAAATAGATCGGTAAGGGTATAGGCAACAATTCTCTCTCAGAGAAAGTGGCGCGTCTTTAACCTATTTATAGGCTTCACAAAATAGCAAACCTTATTTGACATGGTAGCAAGTCTCCCGCCAGAAAGAACAGCCAATCAGGAGACAACATTCAAATACTGAGCCTTAGCAACTCTCTCTGCATATTTAACATGCTTCATAATGTTGCAGGTGACAGAGTTGATGCTGCTGACAATTGCTGCTGAGTGGAGTTCCCGCTTTGTGGATTTTGGGGAGTCCATATATGCATGGAGTGGCTTCCTCAGGGTAAAGGTGTAATATTATGGCTTCTTGGTGTCATTTGCTCTTCAGTAGTTGTTGCAGGGAATCGATAACCTTTCTCTTACAAGTGCTGGTAGGGTCTCTCTTCAGAGTTTCACATGGAACAATGTCCTTCAGAAAGGTGTCCAAAACCATTCATCAGGACTGCAAGATCACAGTCCTTTTGAAATAATTGTAGTAGTTGTAATGTACTAGGAAGCTGACAGGGGGGGACATTCTAGGAACAAGGTTAAATAGAAGCGTGTGATTGGCTGAGTTGTAGTGGGCAGCAGAATGTTTAAGGAGCTGTCAACTGCACTGGCAGTTACTGTTGGTTTGTCAGGCTGAAGCCATCATTTGGAGTTAGAGACTTTGGCCTGCCATAATAGGGAACTGGGAGGGGCAATTGCATGAAAGGGAAAGTTACTAGCCCCAACAAATTCATTTCTTAGAGTCCAAGGTCATCCTTTGTTCTGCACCAGAGGACGGAAGGAGGAAGTCGATGAAATCCCTACATTCGGACTTGTCCTCGTGATGAACTTGTGGGTGTGGGGATGGGAGATGAACCTTAACCTGGGTGGGGTACTGGGAAGAAGTTAGTATCAGGATGGCAACAGTGTGACCAACATGGCTCTGATAACAAATTGAACCTTGGATGAGAGAATAGGACTGGAATCTGATTTATTTCTCAGATGCTATTTGGGATGCTGAGATAGTTATTATTTGTTATAAGTCATTCAGAAATTGTTCTGCTGTTATCATTATTTGCTGTGAATTAAAGTATGTTGAAGGCAATGACTGACTTATCTTAATGATTACACCCACCAACCAAGGTATTTATTAGTAGTGGTTTTAAATTATTAAACTGAATGTCAGGTTCTGGAAGAATTCAGGATCTTTGAAACACTGTAAAATGTCCTTTAATGATTCTCCGGCATTTACTGGCAAACAAAAGTTCTTAGTGAAAATTATTGTCAGAGCTGTGTGTCAAGTGCTCCCCACCACATTTAAGCTTCGCACACCACACCCACATGATTCCCAGCACCCCAATGAGCAAATCTGGCTTGCCACAGCCAGCCATCCCACAGCTGAGAGTCAGATGCCTCTTCTGATGATGTCATTTGGCAGTGATGGATGGGGTGGAATCGTGCCAATCATCATCCCAGCTTGCTTGTAATTCAGCATGGATTACAAATGCCCGCCAGAATTGCAGCTCTGGGGCTGGGCCAGTGACATGCCAAATCTGACACCGAATTGCTAGATTGGAGTGCATCATTTTGTTGGAATCTAAAGTTGGAGCTCATAATGCTGGGGAAAGTTGAAGGAAAGAGAAACGGACAACCCTAAAATATATTTCAACTGTGATGGATGCACCACAGAGAAACTTAAAAGGCCAATTTCACTGCCTTTGGTTATTCTACTCAAAAAAGTCAGAAGGAGCAAGCAAAGGATAGGGCAGGGCAAATGGCAGTGATATTTGTTGTTAAGTTTAGTTAAAGTCAATGAAATAAAATTGTATGCCACCCAGATTTGCTGGGAGTTATGTGTCAACAGGTGAAAAATGGGCAAAGCCAAATCTCTTCCCTTTACAAGCCATGGCAATGGCGCTTAGACTTATATACCATTTCATAGTTCTTTTATAGCCCTCTCTAAGCAGTTTACAGAGTCAGCATATTGCCCCCAACAATCTGGGTCCTCATTTTATCCACCTCGGAAGGATGGAAGGCTGAGTCAAGCTTGAGCATTTAAGTTGTCTCTGATATAAAATCATTCCAATCCTAGGTGGATTTGGTGAAACAACCGAGGGAATTATTTATTTTTCATTCAGTTTGGATCTTCACTAAATTCCTTCAATGTATTGAAAATTCTGGGCTAGAAGAAACCTAGTGAACTGTGGGCTAGGTAGCCTATTTCAACCTAAGCCCGAGTAACATAACAGCACTTTCTTCACTGCTTATAATTCTGGGAGGATATCAGAAGAGCAGCGGTGCCATTTGAAATGCAGCTGCCTGTTTTTGCAGCAACTTCTTCTCATCTAAGAAGGTTAGATAGTATAGTAAGATGTAAAACTCTTCTAGATCCATGTTCTTGGAGGGAAACATATTAAACTCAGTGAAGCATGCTTCTGAATAAGTATGTCATACACATACAACACAAACAGAATCACCCCTAGCAATCGGGAATACAATAATTAAATATTTTTCTTTCCTCATAAAACATCAAACTCCATGGTACATATTGCATTTTGAAAGGTCACATTATGATTGGGGTACCATGTATCAAGTGTAAGTATGTATGGATAGTCACTTTATGTTGAGTTTTAGTCAGAATTTAATGAAATTCTTTTGCCACTGGTTCTGAGGGCATGGCTTGATGGGGGCCATGTGACTGGTTGGGCATGGCCAACTTTTTTTTTAAACTTTTTAAAGCATTTTTTAATTTATTAGATTTGTATGCCGCCCCTCTCCGAAGACTTTTAACTAGTAAAAATGGCCTTCTGAAAAACAGCAAACCTCCCCCCCCCCCCCCCCCGGGCAGATTGGAGTTTGGAATCCCTGAGCTTTCACCCTTTGCCAGTGACAGGACAGGACAAGGAAAAAGGAAGAAAGTTCAGTTGCCTCTTGCAAAAGCCCCTTTTGGGCAGCCCTGACCCAAAGGTGGGGGTGAAATGTTAATGGCAAAGCATAGGCAGTCGGATGCCAAAGCCCTCCTCTCATCCCCAGCCTGTATTTATTTATTTTATTTTATTTATTTATTGGATTTGTATGTCGCCCCTCTCCAGAGACTCGGGGCAGCTAACAGCAACAATAAAACAGTGTACAATAGTAATCCAATATTAAAAACGATTAAAAACCCATTAATATAAAAACCAAACATACATGCATACATACATACATACATACATACATACATACATACATACATACATACATACATACCATGCATAGAATTGTAAAGGCCTAGGGGGAAAGAGGATCTCAATTCCCCCATGCCTGGCGGCAGAGGTGGGTTTTAAGTAGCTTACGAAAGGCAAGGAGGGTGGGGGCAATTCTAATCTCTGGGGGGAGTTGGTTCCAGAGGGCCGGGGCCACCACAGAGAAGGCTCTTCCCCTGGGTTTGGTTCAGGGGTGCAGCCAGCCAGTTGTTGCTACCAATTCAGCAAACCAGGCCACATGTCCTCTAATGGCTCTCCCAAACTGGTCTGAACTGCTAGCATTTCACACCTGGTTTTAATCCTATTACTTCCTGGGGATACCAATATAGTTTTCTTGGGAAAATGCACAAATGGTTTGCCATTACTTTTTTGACACTCTAGTTTAGCTTCTAGCCATGATATTTCTTGGTAGTTTCCCATCGTAGTCCCATCCAGGCACAACCTTCTTTAGCTTTTGAGAACAGCCATAATAATCTAGATGCTGCTACCTAATTGTACACATGTACATATGTATAAGTAAGCATACAAATCACAATTGTGGGAAACATAGTTTTGAAATATGCCGAGTGAAAAGTACTCTTTTGCCTTCTGGAGAGCTGGAGAGCCGCATTACCTTTATAAACATCCATTCTGAAAATGCTATTTGTTCTCAACAGCTATGTATTTCCTTCTGAAAGCTTGCAAAAAAAAAATCCTGAGGGAAATTCTATCTAATATTGTGGATTGTACGGAATTTAGCTCACAAAGCACTGAGAAAATAAACCTATTCCCTTTAAAAACGATTAAGGTCAACTCCTCAGATTATTAAAGTCAACTTCTCAGCATCTGATATCTATAAAAATTAGCTTATCTATAACCGAACATATCACAAGAGCTTTGTAACATACAAGCTCAAATCTATCGCCCCAACATAACATTGAGATTTACAATATATCTCTGGTATCTTTTTTCTTCTTCTTGTCTGATAATATATTACCTACAGTCAATCTCTTCTGTTGCTTGAATATAGATTTTCTCCAGAATGGATCTTTAATAGAACTTGTAGCTGCTAAAATACCTTGAGAGCTGGCTTCTATCAATGTTCTGGGGAATGATAGGAAGAGGTAGAAGAATAGGACTTGTGCAACCAAATAAGAGTTAAGCTAGGGTTGAAGAAAGGAAGGCTCATCTAAGTCCTATTAGAATTCAATTTTTCTAGTGATGATTGATGGAGTGGAGGTTTTTCAGTACCTCCTTTAGTCCCATGTGCTTTATAGAATCTATACTCTGGAATTTACCCTAGATCATCTCAATAGCAGCTGTTGTGATTTCAAAATTCATGCAATTCTGTCTAGAATTAATTAAAAATTATTTTAAGAGTTTGTACTGAGTCTACCCTGAAAGGGATTACACAGTCATAAAATGGGAGCTGGTAATGCCATTAAAGACTTGTGAAGGTTTAAAATGCAAGCTCTTAATGTCTTGGATCCAAACTGAACCAGATTGTCATTGAAAGATCAAAATGAAACTAGAAAAAAAGGTCTAGTTTCAGAAATGATCTTGAAGTTGTGTATTCTTAACACATTCTTACAACTAAAATAGGTGTGTGCATCTGTGTATAAACATTATAGTTTACCTACAATAAATATTACCTAATTTGTTGAAGAGTTACCTGCAATAATTAGATTATTTATGAGCCTTAAGAGAGATTTTATACATCTGCCATAGGATATTATTAGGCATTCTTTCCTCCTTAAATTAAACAATGAGGCAGCCGGTCAGGTGCCTTCAGTAGTACAGTATCTGTTTAAATGCATAGACTAGGCACAGTGAGCAGGCAGAAACAAACAGATCTTTTCAGCCTTGTAAGCATTATTTATCTTCCTTAACAAATAGAAACCCTGGAACTAAACCTCCAAGCAACTTCAGTTTGCTTTGATCGCTACATTACATTTTGTATCTAAGAAATATGAGCTTTCTTCATAAGTGTTTGTTGAATATGACCAGTGCTGCATCACTTTCCTGATCTTCATGCATTCAGTAGGTGGTATGAAGAAACCTATAGATAGAAACTTCCTGGAAAAAAGTGTACATATGGCATATATGTATAGGTTAAACTCATCCAGTCTAGTGAATGTATAAATGAAAAAAAAAACAGAACTGAGCTCATACTACTGTATATTGTTTACTCTGATACCAAGGATGAAATTTCCTCTATTGTGTACATAAAATGAACCAACACAACTGCTGAATTTCTATTGAACATTGTTGATGCGATGCCATTTTCCACTGCATCCAAAGCAAGCACATGCTTTTAAAATAGTAATCAGAAAGAAAGATAAAAGCCTGTTTGATATAAAGGATAAGCAGAAGGAACTTTTGCAATGGTTTCAGTATGTATTAAAAACTTCAACATAATAGATCAAGGACAGTGTGGTTTGACATGAAATTTGGGATGTGTTTGAATGTTCATCACAACTTTGAGATCAAACAGTTAAAGTCAGTCAGACCAATTTATTGTTAAAGTCAAAGAGAAATCTTTGAACTTTGGGGAGTTCTGCTTTCAGATAGGGACATGGTCTTTTAAAAAAAATATCTTGCAGTATCAAATTATTGAAAGTCATAAAAGAAAACAGAACAGATATGGTATGGAAGAAAGTGATTACCTAGTACATAATTTCTTTGCCTTTGAAACATGTTTCACATAAGTAATTAACTAGGATTTATATAGATGCTTCCTAGGTAAAAATTAATAGTGAAATCCTAGGAATGGTTCTTAGAAATACATCCACCAGGTTCAGTGAGACTGTCAATAACTAGCACAGGGGAAAAATCCTTACTGCAATAGTTCTCAGCTTCTTGTTTTTTAAAAAAAGTCCTGGTAATTTTCCTATCAAAGAACACAGGTCCCACCAAGATATAAACAGAAGTTCTCCTTTCTTCCCCCAAGAAAGACATTTAGATGCTACTTTATCAATTATATAATAAACTTTATAGTATGATTTAAGTACACACACAAAAATAGCACAAATGCCATACAATACATACCAGGAAAGGTCTGATAATAAATAAAACTTCTCAGTGTGTCACTGATTTACATTTCACTTAAAAGAAAATAAAATTGTTCTTTATACTGAAAAAGTATTTCCTTAGCCTGGAATAATAAGGGAAAAATAAGGGGCATGCATAAGTGCATAATGTCCCTGTCTTACTGTCTTATTATCCTTTCTATTACTATGTTCTACTTATGTTATGTTACGTTATGTTATGTTAATATGTACTATAATACTATACTTGTTTGATAAGTAAGTAAGTAAGTAAGTAAGTAAGTAAGTAAGTAAGTAAGTAACTAACTAACTAACTAACTAACTAACTAACTAACTAACTAACTAACTAACTAACTAAATAAATAAATAAAAAAATAAATAAAAAAAATACCCTGTATTCCCCTACCTTGGAAATACTCTGGAAATAGCCTGTCAGGTTTTTCAGCCTTAAATAAACCAAACTAAGTTTATTTAAAGTTACAATGGTGTTGTGTATCAATAGAGGAAACCAGGACAGCAAGGTGTGTGGTGGTACAGTGTTATTCTAAGTGAGGAATAATGTACTCAGTGAAGGGCTACCAAAGATTTTACTACAGCCCTGTGGGCGTGGCTTATGCAGGATGCCCTGCATTTCCTTTCAACATTTTTCAGTGCAAATTGGGTGCTCTGAGGTGGAGTTCCATTTTCGCTACCCCACTGCATTTCCCCCTGTGCGGGAAGTAGCCCATCCCTGGGAATACTATATCTATAATGTCCCAATTCAAGGATTACAAAATGAAAAGCACATCTCTTTATTTTAGGTATGTATGAGAAACTATTATAAAAACCATCATTTTCAATGGCTCACATTCTAGGCAGCTGTTGCACCAGCTCTGCCCACTTCCATCTGTTGGCTCACAAGCTCATTCTATGATATCATGGACAAGAGAGCATTCTTAAAAGGTGGGTCCTATTGCCTGGTCTTCAATATTTGTTGTGTTGGAGTTAAAGGTTGGTCCAAGACTGGGGAGACTGAATCCAAATCTTTGTTCTAACATGGAATTTTAATAGTGATTTGGAGGAAATCACTCCACTCCACTTTCATGTTGGTGATTACAGCAGTAGCAACAGCACTTAGACTTACATACCACTTGTTGTGGTTCAGCCTGAGGCAGATCAAAGACCGGCTGCATCTCTGCTGGCTCCATGCCCGGAGGAGGCTGACAGCGAAGAGGAGGGGGCTGAGCAGTCGGATGGGGGAGAGTCCAGTCAGGAATGTGACGAGGAAGAACAGCATGGGAGCCCCGGGGAGGGGCTCTCCCCAGCCAGTAGCTTGGAGTCTTTGGAGTCATTAGGTGACGAAGCCCAAGCTGTCATTGACATGCGACAGAGACGTTTAGATCAAAGGAAGGATCAATTGAGGAAATATTATCAGCATTGAATAAGGAACACCAGGGCTTGGGTGTGGTCCTCATTAGCAGGGAAGGGTTTATAAGGCAGGCAAACTCTTGAAGCCATGTGGAGTGTTATCAGTTTGGAGTTGCTGTAACCTGCATTGTTTTCTCGGCGTTTCTGTTCCTGGCTCGTGGCCCAGCAGTCTTGAAGAACCGTGGGAGGTGTATGTCTGTTATCTACAGCCTCATCTTGGCAGCAAGAATCCTATATTGATGCATGGACAATTGCCTTCGTGTCTATATTTGGAGTTCCAGTGTTTTCCTGCTTTGTAAGGACATTTTCTGTTAGCTTCGTTTCTTTTGAACATTATAAAACTGTGTTTGAATTTTACCGGTGTGTCTGGCTTATCTTTTTGGGTTGGTCATAGCTTCCGGAGTGACCCAGACAGAACACCACTTATGAATTACAACTACAGGAAGGGGGGGATATTTTATGTTCATTTGAATGCCAAGACCAAAGATGAGAAATAATGAATATATAATGAGGAAGCCTTGAAAAAAAATAGCTCAGTTTCCATAAAGATGTTTTTTCAAGAGGCAACTGAACTTTCTTGTTTTTTCCTTGAAGATGTTTCACTTCTCCAAAAAAATCCCCTTCTTCAGCTCTTCAGAGAATGGATGAGAAGAAAATATCTTCAAAGAAAAAACAGGAAGTCCAGTTGCCTCTTGAAAAAGCACCTTTGAGACAACCAGGACCTGGATGACTGAGAATATCTATAGACGCTAAATTGCCACAGTTGTTTCTGTAATCAAGATTATAGGTAATCTTGTCCCCCACCCCACACTGCAATGATAGGCATATCAAACAATATTTGATGTACTTTTAACAACATCCCTTTTTATAGGACACAAGAAAATGTATAGTTGGAGTTCACGGTTTGAGAAATTGATTAGATTTCGTCCTTGCATGTGTGGTTTTTGTGATGTCAAATTGCCCTTTCATTTTAACAGTAAGCATAAACTATGGGGTATTTTTTAAAGGAAATGTGTATAATAATGAAGGAAAAGAATCCCTTGATAGCAAATATTGGGTTCTGTGAAGCATCCCATTTAGTTTGCATCTCTGATAAGCACTTTCTTCCCCTTCTACAGGGGATTTTATTATGGGAATCCCTATCCCATGGCAATTTGGCTATAAAATTCATTTTCCATTGATGCCTGCTAATGAATACATAGCTGCATCACTCCACTTATCTAGCAATAAGCCTACTCAACCAAGGCAAAGTTACTATTGAATAAAAGGTGCAGCCTGGTATTGAATATTGCTTTCATAAAATAATTCCAGCACAGTGATTCTTTGGAATCAGCATTGCAAAATAAATTAATGCTAGGGTTTAAAAAGCAATGTTGCAGCAATAATCTAATAATAGTAATTATCTTGGTGGATTATGGAGCCATTTGTCATAACTTTTTGTAGAATTTTTGTTCTCAATTTAACACCTAGTTGTCCTGGAATTTCATGGTAATATCGCATCCAATACTATCCAAATCCCCAAGCTTCCAAAACTATCCAAGGTTCATTAAGCTTTAAAAATATATATTATCAAACATAGGTACTGCCCAGTAATGGGCAGCCAAAATTTTTACTGTCACACTGTGGGTGTGGCTTAGTTTGTGGCTGTGGCTTAATGGTCATGTGACTGGGTAGGAGTGGCTTGCCAGCCATGTGACCAGGTAGAAGTGGCTTGAACGATCATCATCGTTCAAGTGAACTGTTATTTATTTTAATTAGATCCTTGGAACAAACTTCCAGCAGACATGGTTGGTAAATCCACAGTAACTGAATTTAAACATGCCTGGGATAAACATATATTCATCCTAAGATAAAATACAAGAAATAGTATAAGGGCAGATTAGATGGACCATGACGTCTTTTTCTGCCGTCAGTCTTCTATGTTTCTATGCTTCTTAAGTCCTCGACTTACAACCTTACCAGTGTCGCTTGCTGGGGTGACAATTTGCTTTGTGTTTCCCGTGCTCTCCTTCCTGGGTCGCCCCCCTGCCTCAGGCTGGGTACCTAGGCGAAGGGGTGCAGCCAGAAGCATAAATGCTGCCAGCACCACTTCCACCCATGCCTTCTGCTTGCACCTCAGGCAGGAGATGGCCACGTGAGGCTGGAAGGGAGCAAGGCAGAAGAGAGGGAAGCTCGTCTGAGGCCAGGAAGGAGGAAAGAGGAAAAAAGCAAAGAGCACAGTCACATCAGCAGGAGCAAGGAAAAAAAGGAGAGCTGAGCCGAGACCAGTAATCCAGGAAGTGACAGCCACTGATCAGCTGGAGCTGCGCACGCATCTTCATTTCTGCCAGTGGAACTGTGTTCCACCCCATCCTGCCTGCTGCCCACCCCTGGTACTGCCCACCCGAAATGTGGAATGTAATCCAGAGTCACAGGAGGGAGGGGCTCTTTCCCAGGTTGCTAAGAGACAAAGGAGATGGGAATCTTTGGTACACAGAAAGAGAGGGAAAGTGGATACCCTGCTAGCAATTTACAGGTTTTTATCATGTGACTATGGGAGCACTGCAATGGTCATAACTTCAAAGATTGGTTCGTTCAGCATTGTTTCAACTTTGAATGGTTGCTGCTGAACAAATGGTTGTTAAGTGAGGAATACTATACAGGAAGGATATGCTACTGATTCGGGAATACGGGTAGCCATGGACACTGGTGGTTTGGAGAATGGTAGCAGTGGCAGTGTGCGATTCTGTCCACCCACCCAGATATCACCATGTTTTAAACTCTCTGTGCAAGTGCAGTGGGTAAAAAAGCTCGCACGAGTATGGAAGGAGTTGGACAGCTTATAAATTGCTTCCACACATGCCGAAACACGGGCCCATTTGCAGCTCTGTGCGTGATTTTGCTACCTCCACAGGCACAGAAGCAAAATCGAGCTGTCCCCGAAAGCATTTACGAGCCATCGCAGAGAGCACAATTTAATGTTCCGGCTCGTAGCCCACCGCTGTAGATAACACAAACGCACACTTCCTGATTAGACCTTGAGAGATATCGCCCACATTCAGCTCAATGCAACATGTGACGATGAAACCCATGCACAATGCTGGAAAAGAATTAGTTAAAGGAGTTTCTTTGCATGCCCAGCAATTGGATAATTTTCCAAAATGGGAACAGAAGGGAAGCAAATTTATGACTGGGAGAGAAACAAGGCCAAAACTGAATTTGAAAATGGGTCACATCTTGAAGCTGGAGAAAATAAAGCATACACAAATGTAACATCTCCATTTTTTTTAATGTAGAAGAAAATGCAAAGTCCTTATCTGGTTGCTGCTTGGAAAGAATACCAAGTACAGATGCTATGTTTTTTCCCTAACTTGTTTCGTATCCATTCTCATTTCAGGCAAGGGATAGGAGAGTCACTGAAATTTTTGAAGCGTCTCAGGACATTATGATTCCTGTTTCAAAGGAGCCAGCGTGCAGATTCTGTTCCTTGCTGCCTCTCTTCTAGAAAATCTGAATTCCTCCAAGGACAACCCAAGAGAATGGGGCTATTATGCAAGGCATTATTCCCTCTCTGCATCACAGCTTCAGCTGGCAGCCAGCTTCATTAGCAGGCATTGTTCTAGTGTGCTGAACTGGGAGGAGAGACCCTCATTTGAAATGCTTGGCAAAGCTGGTGGATGGCATTTGTTTTCAGGCCAGGGTGTGTTGCTCAAATTAGGAATCCTTGAGAAATTTGCTATTTATAAATTTGGAGATCCATTGCTATGTTCAGCCTCTTGCATCAGAATGCAGACCAGAACTCAGTTTTTCATTTCTGGGCATGTTTCCTGACTTCTGATGAATTTATGGATTAAAAAAAGACTTTAAAAGTAAGGTTTAAAACATAGCAATAGCATTTAGACTTATATACCGCTTCACAGTGCTTTACAGCCCTCTCTAAGCAGTTTACATATTGCCTCCAACAATCTAAGACCTCATTTTACCGACCTTGGAAGGATGGAAGGCTGAGTCAACCTTGAGCCTATTGAGATTCAATCTGCCAAACTGCTAGCAGCCAGTGATCAGCAGAAGTAGTGCTGTACTCTAACCATTGCACAACCAGTGATGGGCTGCTGCCATTCCCACCCAGTCACATGACCTTTAAGCCACTCCCACCCACTCACATGATTGTCAAGCCACACCCACAAAATAAGCCACAGCGTGGCAGTAAATTTTTTGACAGCCCATCACTTTTAATCAAAACATATGTGTTGAGGAAAAAATATTTTTAGAAAAAAACATTGAAATGTTATTTAAGTACACTTCTTTGCATATATAAATTTTAAAGTCCCAGATAAATGCAAGAATAGGAGGGAATCAACTACATGAGTCCATCAACATGTCATGGAGCCAGAAATAGATTGACTCTCATTATGAGTTCAAGCCAGTTGTATCTTAGAACATGTTATTTGTTCTATATTGTTTCAGATTATAGTGCCTACTCGCTCTCCCGTTGTGCCTTTTTAAAAGCGGGAGCCTGTAATAATTCACGATGGATATTAGGCAGTATTCTGAAGCAATACCACAACATTTAGAGCAGAGGGACACGGATGTACCCTAAATATCCAGGGATCTTTTTACACATACTCTGTGTAATGGATGTCATTTAATTTCAATTCAACTTAAATGAAAAACAAACTATCAAATTCATTTCCATTTTGACCACATTGACTCCTAGCACAGAAAGACCAAACATTAGCTTTTGTTCAAAATGAATCATATCACTAGTGTTAAGTGATAGAATTAATTCCTTCCTACTTCCCTCCCTCCTGGATGTAATTATAACCTGTTCTGTCAACAATAGGGAATGGGATTCTGGAAATATTTGTACCCAGTAATTAATTCAAGAAGACTTTGCTGAAGTGGAAATAGATCTTCAGTTCTGGGAGAGCTGGAAACAATAATGATTCTCTTCATGTTATTTATCAGATAACAGCCAAGATTAGACTTAAACTTAGACTTAGAATAACTTTATTGTCACTATTGAATGTACACTAATTGTCATACATTAAAGTGAAATTTCATTGAGTTTGGGACATATGTGAATGACTTAGATTCACTACACTTGAGCTAATCTCTATCCTTAATCTGTGGATGTAGATAAACATATAACCTGAACATCTTTAAAAAATGACCCATAGGTCAAATATATCATCTTACATGTTTTATCTATAATTGCCAATGCTTTGATCTTAGATACTTTTCAGTCTATATAGTAACCTTTGTAGCTTACATTTGTCATTTGATCTGTTTAAAGATTGAGAGTGTTCTTCAGTCTGAAGAAGTCTGCACCACTGTTTATGCCCTGCATTCTAACCAGAAAAACTTCGCAAATGTTTAATATAATAATAAATCAGAATGATTCCACCTCTCAGGTTTTCAATTCTCATCAGTCCACCTGCCTGGGGCACTTACTCACCATGGCCTTTGTGAAGAAGGATAAGGATGAACGATGAACGATGAACGATGAACGATGAAGGAAGAAGGAAGGGGAAGGGAAGTGGGACAGGGAAGAAGGAAACATCTAACTCAGTTGCTCCCAGCAATAGTAGAATTCCTTACTATTTGTTTCTTGCTCTCAGAGTTGCCGGTCCTGGTGATCTCAGTTATTATACATGCAGTCAATGAAAACACAGCTGATAGGTACCCAATGGTGTTTACCTAACCATGAATGCTTGAAACTACACTTCAATTTAAGTATCAGTTATTCAGTAGATTTAGTAGCACTAAATAGTAGATATTTCAAATCTCATTCTTTATGAACCAAGTAGTAGACATGCATGTTAAAGAATGTTGTGCCCTTATCAGTATTCACAAAGACTTTTGCATTTATGAAGTAAAGCCTGCCATTGTAACCAGATAATCTAGAGTCTAACACTGTCAAGCCCCCATGGAAATTCTAGGATCTGAATACATTTAGAAATGAAGGTGAAATTCTTTGTTTCATTATTATGCACAATTTATCCTGGAAGGTTCTAAGAATTTGAAAATATCTCCTTTGCATCCAGCAAAGTTTCTCTTATTGGGCCATGGTTAAGATGAATATATTACAGCATGGATTAGATATATAAATATATTCTGCAGCACAGATGCATACATACACGCACACAGTCACAGTTTGCTGGCTCATGGAATCACTTTCTTTTTAAGAAGCACCTTAGGACTTCTGATTTCAGTTTGCATATTTTTAAAAAAATTAGTTGCTTCATAATGAACAAAAAGTGAAGACAAACATAGATTTTACTTTGTTTTAGATGCTTTCTCCACCATAGAATCTCTGGAAATACCCTATATGTTTTACATAAAGAAAAATAAATACAGGTACTTGAATTCTTATTAAAACTTCAGTATGCATATTTTGTTTTCCTGCCCAAAGTGGATGATAATCTATAACTAAATCTGTTCATGGAAACTATTCACTGCATTTACTTGTTATCTTTTTAAACTTTTTATAATAAATGTTATTTCCTTTTCCTTTTTTTCTTTTTTACACAACCCTGTCCTCTACACAGTTCTGATATTTCAGTCACACTAAACCAGATATAAGGTAAATTACAGTTTAATCTTACACATATTTTTCCAAACTAAGATCTTCTGTATCTGATGGCAATTTATTTACTGATCAATTAATACTTAGAATTTTTGATTCAGTTAAATATCAGTTATTAACTACTTTAGCTGAAGGGGATGCAAAGGCTAACAGATCTCGATTCACACACACACACACACACACACACACACCTATATACACATACACATACACATGCACACATACATACACAAATACACATATACATATGTATGTATAAGCATATATACGTATGAATGTATGTATGAGATATATTAAGATACTGTATATCCTTGAAATGTATCTTTTATGCAAGAAAAAGGCAATCACTCATCCAA
This sequence comes from Erythrolamprus reginae, assembly GCF_031021105.1. Taxonomy (NCBI): domain Eukaryota; kingdom Metazoa; phylum Chordata; class Lepidosauria; order Squamata; family Dipsadidae; genus Erythrolamprus; species Erythrolamprus reginae. The sequence continues at coordinate 179,294,799 of NC_091950.1, forward strand.
GAACAAAATCAGATACAACTTAAATTTTCTCCTTTTCTTTATTAAAAACAGTAGATATCTAATTCACTTTTATGAATTATCAAATTATAATATGTCTCGGTTTCTTGAACATATGATCTGGCCAATAGATGCAATACTACTGGAAAAAAAATACAACACAGTTCAGTCACAAACTGGGTCAGTAGAAGTTAATTTTAAGATTCTTTGCTATGCAGGAAGAAATTAGTATTTTTGGACAGTCTCATTCCCCCACCCAAAAACCTGCTCCTAAAATTTTCTAGTGAAGGTTGTCTTACAGCCACTCTGAAGCATTTTCAGTGGGGGTGGCTACTGGAAATAGAAAGGCTCCAACTTTAGAATCCTAGTCCTTGTGAAGCTTAAATATACAATTCTGAAAGGTTGGAAAAGAGCTTTGATTAATTGCAAGAGATTTCGGGCTGGAACAAAATATTTAGGTTAGGTATTCTATTCTAAATGACCCATTGGCAAGAACAAGCTCCCTTGTAGACCACTCAACAAAAGGTGTTACCCATAAAAAAGGGGTGTCAAATTCGATTTCATTGAGGACCGCATCAGGGTTATGTTTGACCTCAGGGGGTCAGGGATGGGCATGGCCAAGATGTGTGTGGCCAGCTCAAAGTCACTCGTGTCAGGGGCACCTTGTGATGGCCCAAGCGCTCTGCCAGTGAAAATGAATCTTGGGAGGGCGGCACCCAACCCTCCCAGGCTCCATTTTTGCTGGCAGAGGCATCACAGGCTGGTCCTTTACTGTTTCCAGAACAGCCCCTGGGCCAGATCTAAGCACCTCATGGGCCAGATCCAGCCTGTGGACCTTGAGTTTGACAACCCTGCCATAGAATGACAAACACAAAATTGGACAAAATGTTACTGAGATTTATCCCCAACAATAAAATAGGTTAGTGATCTTCACCTGTTACAGGTAGTCTTTGGCTTATGACCAATTTCTTAGCCAACTGTCCAAAGTAACAATGGACCTATTAGGTGCTACTTGCCCAAAATTCCTGTGATTTTTGGCAAAATCGTGCCCATGGGGAGCCACTGGTTCGCTTACCCACTGTGGCCTTCACTTAACAATCCCCACCAAAAAGTTCATAAAATCGGGCAGGTCACGTGAGTAATCTGTTTTACAATGACCATGACTTACAACCATGATGGGCAGGTTCCATTGCAGTCAATCAAGGGCTACCTGAACAAAGCATGTCAATGCATTGAGAAAATTTATATATATATATATAAATTTTGTGTATATATATACACAAAATGTAACCCTTCCCTGGTACAGAGCTGAAGGGATTGGATACTGTAGCCTAGAGGATAATTCTCTGCCTTACAAGGCAAAGGTTGCAAGTTCAAGTCCCAGTGGGTATGGCTAGCTGATGAGGCCAAAATAAGGCCGAAGTAGATCTATCCTAGTCTCCCTTAATTTTCAAATTCAGCTTAAACATGTGACATATATATATATATATATATATATATATATATATATATATATATATATATTTGTATCCCACCTTTATTATTTTTATAAATACAAAATGGTGAACATGTCTAATACACCTTCCACCTCTTATTGTCCCCATAACAACAATCTTGTGAAAGGAGTTGGACTGAGAAAGGGTCACCTAGTTGGTTTCATGCATGAAGCAGGACTAGAACTCCCAGTCTCTCACTTTTTCTAGCCTGATGCCTTAAGCACTAGACCAAATTGGCCTGTTCATTTTAAAATAAATGTTGTAACCTTAACTGAGCCCATACAATAGCACATTGAAAGATCTGTGGGCCAATTATCTATTCCATGTTTAAATTAATCTCTTTGCTGAAGCAGCTGCTGAATGATTTCCTCCCCACAGAAGATTTTTGTTTTCAAAAGGTCCCTGAAGATAAACACTTCCTCATATCATCTTTGAGCCCTGTTGACTTCCTTGACACAGTTGAGAAGAGGGAGGGGGGTTTTTTTTGGGGGGGGGGTTATTCCTTTTAGCTTAAACATGATTGCTTATTTTTATCCTCTGACAATCATTAAGTGTTGTACAGTGATGGGCTACCAAAATTTTGTGCCTCATGATTCTTGATAAATGTATAATTTCTTTTATGTACACTAACAGCATATGCACCAAGACAAATTCCTTGTGTATCCAATCACACTTGGCCAATAAAAAAAGTTCTATTCTATTCTATTCTATTCTATTAGAAAAGAACAAGGTTCTGTATTGTTCTGATTAGGATGTAGTATTGTTCAGGATAATATTATTATTATTATTATTATTATTATTATTATTATTATTATTATTATTATTTATTAGATTTGTATGCTGCCCCTCTCCGAAGACTCGGGGCAGCTCACAACAGTAATAAGAAACAGTGTAACAATGGGACAAATCTAATAATAAAAAATATATAAAAACCCCAACAATTAAAAACCATACAGCACATACATATGCACACTCTGAAAAAGTTTATCAACATTCTTTGTATCTTGTCAACTAAAGAAGAAAATCAGTAGACATTTAAATGATATTTAGGTCACCAACAAATGAACATTGAGCCTTCTCCAAGTGCTGTATTACTTCTTGGTCTTAAACCCTATATTTGCATTTAATGATTTGTTTTTTATAATAACCAGAAGCAAAGGGTAATAATCTTGCAAAATTTCTCTTACCCACATGAGACCAATCATACTAATGCAAACACAATGGAGGATTATTATTTTTTTTAAAAAGGATACACTACCAGCTGTAATAGTTCACATATATCCTCAATACATAATTAATGCAAAATAGGTCCTAAGATCTTATAGCAAATGTTGGAAGTCTGCAGAGGTTTCTCTTTCAAAATAGCCTTCATATAAGATACAAAATATTCCAGGCCTTTTAAATTTACCATTTTCCCAAGACTACTGTATTTCAAAGCCTGCAGTGAAATTAGCATTCCTTTCCTACTGGTTTAAAACCTACTGGTTTTAGGTATGTACAATGTTGACAGATGGAAAGTTAAATAAAGGATAGTATTTGAGCCCCAGTAGCACAAAGAATGCAGTATTGCAGGCTGACTCACTCATGGTCAGGAGTTTGATCCTAACTAGCTGAAGATTGACTCAGCCTTCCATCTTTCCAAAGTTGATAAAATGATGGCCAAGATAGTTTGGGGCAATATGCAAATAATGCTGATGCTGAAAACTGCCTAGAGAGTGCTGTAAAATAGGAATCCTCCACCCCCAGTCTGAGCCCTGTGTCGATCCGAAGCCTATTTGGTACTGGGCCATGGGAGTGGGGGGCAAGTGGCACACGCACACACATGCACAAAGCTGCATTTGTGAAAGTGGCACAAAAGGGCAATCCAGAGGTGAGTTCCTCCCAGTTTGGACAGGTTCACCTGAATCGGTAGCAAATTGCTGGTGTCATCACGATGATGTCATGGAATCAAATTGGTTGGTGCCGGCCCATGGACATTGCCAGCTTCCCCCCCCCCAGGTTTTTAAAAGTTTTCCCCAATTCTTTTTCCTTCTGCACATTATTATTATTATTATTATTATTATTATTATTATTATTATTTAGATTTGTATGCTGCCCCTCTCCAAAGCCAAGCTTCCAGCACTGCACATGTGTTAACATCTTGTTTTTGGCCCCTTCTTTTGAATTTTTTCAGATTTTTTTTGTTGCACTATGCTCCCACAGGTTGTAGTTACAAGGCGCAGGAGGAAGAGAACTGGCAGTGAATTAAGTTAGAACCCACCCCTGGTTCAATCATCCTCTCTCCCCCCACTGCTTCCAACATTGCCTCCGCTGAGCTGGAAAGGTTGGAAGCCACTGTTGTAAAACACTATGTGGGGGTACTGTATTTTTAAGAGTATTAGATGCACTTTTTTCCTCTCTAAAAGAGGCTGAAAATTTGGATGCATCTTATACTCTGAATGTAGCTTTTTCAAACCTTTTTTTTCAGTCTTAACTAGGTGCTAACGATCTTCCCAGCTCTTATCTTGCAGGCTCTTTTATTGTTACTCTCTGCGAAGAATGTTTTCCAAGCCCTAAGTCTTTACAGGGGTTTGTTCATTGCTCTACTTATTCCGAATATTTCTTTTCAGCCCTAATCAGGTGTTAACGATGTTGCCAGCTCTTACTGGCTTGTAAGCTCTTCCATTGTTGCTCTCTCTGAATAAGGTTTTTTAAAAGCCTTAACAAGGGAATAAAATAATGTTCTGAATCTGACCAGACTTAGGACACTAGCCAGATGAATATCTGGTAGGCTGATTCCCTCACCCCCCCCCCCCAAAAAAAACTAAGGGCGTCTTGTACTCTGGTGCATCTTATACTCCAAAAAATATGGTATATAATTCTAAGTACTGTTGCTATTTAGCTAAAATTCTGCATAGGTTTCCAGGGCTTCAAAGGGCACATAGCTTCCCTGAGTCCCATTGGGATTAGGCAGCATAGAAGTTGAATAAATAAAATAAATAAAAATACCTGACCATACTCAAAACTGTTAATTCTCAGGACAGTTCAGTTTAGTTTTGCTTTAATTCCTCTGGCTACAAGGCATGTATACATTTGTCAGAAATCTCATCAGCAAGTAGAGAATCCTGCCAATCAAATGTCTATGAAGGATGAACAGCAGCTTAGGGGACATTATAAAATCCTTGGCTCCACAGCCATTCGACCTATAATTGAGTGCAACACCTCCCCCCCCCCCCCAAATCAGCTAGAAAACTACATTCCATCAGCTAGAACCATCTCCTGGTTGGCGATTTCTACCACCCTGCTGTTTCTGCTTGTGAAGATGCTCATAAAGATATCTAAGCAGCCATTAATGCCTCACCTGAAAGTTTCAGGTTCAGCTAAAGTTAAAGTTGATCCTAATTCCCATGATCATATATATATATATATATATATATATATATATATATGTAGATTGTTCTGAGTTCGGGTTTTGCCCTGTGTAATGTTTTGCATGTCTATGCGACGTTTCGGTGAAATCACATTCACCATCATCAGGCTGGAGTTCCAATCTTTGTGTTTTTGCAAATGTCATTTGCAAAAACACAAAGATTGGAACTCCAGCCTGATGATGGTGAATGTGATTTCACCGAAACGTCGCATAGACATGCAAAACATTACACAGGGCAAAACCCGAACTCAGAACAATCTACATACATATACCCGTGAAAATTTACGAAAACAAATATATATATATATATATATATATATATATATATGTGTGTGTGTGTGTGTGTGTGTGTGTGTGTGTGAATGATGAGTGAAATAACGTTCAGCTACGGACTTTTTAGAACGGCTTAAAGGGGTGGTAGTGGAGCAAGATGAGGTAATGATATCATTCGACGTTATTTCACTATTTACATCTATCCCCCAGGATCTAGCAATTCAAACCATTAACAAGTTGTTGGTAACAACTGAACCAAGACACTGTAAGGCCCCCAGCACGGATGACCTCATCCAACTATTGAAATTCTGCCTAAAAACATACTTCACATTCAACGGCCAGATATACGAACAAGTAAAGGGCACGCCGATGGGATCCCCAATTTCGGGCATGATTGCAGAAGCAGTTCTCCAGCAATTGGAAAGAGAAGCCATGGAAATATACAAACCTAAGTTCTGGACACGCTATGTCGATGACACGTTTACCATCATCAAACAACGGGATAAAATCAAGTTCATGGGAATTCTTAATTCCATATATCCGGATATTCAGTTTACGGCGGAGGAGGAGGCCAATGGCAAACTGGCCTTTCTAGATGTACAGATTAACCGGAACCCGGATGGAAGCATCGACACGGAGGTGTACCGCAAGACCACCAGCACGGATCGCATGTTACATAACGAAAGCACCCCAACGCACATAAAGTCAGCTGCATACGGACATTATTCAACAGGATAAATACCCATGGTAGTACACGGGCAGCCAAACAAAAAGAACGAGCGTATCTTTACCAAACTTGTATACGTCATGGTTACTCGAGGGATTTTATCCAACGATGCGTTACACCTAGACTCCGGCAGCCTACTGAAAGCACAAACGAAACATCAGCGTGGAGGGTACTCCCGTACATACAAGGGGTATCCGAAACAGCTGCACGCATACTGGCACCCCACGGGGTCAAAGTAGCGCATAGGCCGGATCAAACTTTGAGAAAATCAGTAATGCGCCCGAAGGAAACCCTAGTGAAGGAGGAGTCTTCCTCGGTAATTTACCGTATAAACTGCAGTAATTGTACACACCACTATGTGGGTGAAACAGCTAAAAGGTTGAGAACCCGTGTACATGAACACAAACTAGCGGTCCGGCGTCAGGAACAGCGCTCCCAGATTTGGATACACATGGAGGAGCAAGGTCACGGCTTCGACTTCCAGGGAACTGAGATTCTGGCACGGGATGAAACCAAGGGAGGTCGCCTCCTAAAAGAAGCCTGGTTCTTGAATGAAAATTCTTTAAATAGACACATCGATATGCCATCGGCATACCAGGCTTTAAGGCACCAACAACGACTTAAAGGAGATGGGTCATTAAGATTGGACACAGCCCCCAGCAGAATTCCCCAGGCCAGACATAGAAACCAGCCAAATGAGGGTGGGATAACCCCCCACGAGAAACAAGGGAACATACTGGAGCAATACGGAGGTAGAGGTGGAGGGGCACAATTTAAGTCTGACATAGAGGACAAGGGGGGATTAGAACAGTGTAGACCTAGGACGAGGACATGGGTAAAAAAATTGCAAGAGCAGACATGTACTATTATAAAAAGTAACAACGACAATGGTGGGAAGAAAGGAATACCAAACACCTCCGAAGCATTGCCTCACAACTCCACCCCCTCCCTTGGGGAGGGAAAAAGGCAACAGACACGAGTAAAAGCGGCAGGTCGCCCTACAGCCAGCAGGATTAAGCCTCACAATTCCACCCCCTCCCTTGGGGAGGGAAAAAGGCAACAAACACGAGCAAAAGAGGTAGATCTCCCTTTAGCCAGCATGATTAAACCCACAATTAGGCTTACCGCAGGGGGGAGGGAAGGGTGTGGCCCCGTGACACGGGCAATGAGCAGACTGAGTAATGCTTTATAAAGATGTTTGTCTCCCACGGCATTTTAAAACTCTGACGAAGTTAGCAGCACGCTAACGAAAGCTAAGTGGTTTTATTAAAGTTTCTATGTTCCGGTGATCGAGATGGCTGCTGCCTCATCATTCACGTATGTACCTGGAACTCGCATTTTTAGGACTATTCTTGATATATATATATATATATATATATATATATATATATATATATATATATATATATATATATTTTCGTAGATTTTCACGGGTATATGTATGTAGATTGTTCTGAGTTCGGGTTTTGCCCTGTGTAATATTTTGCATGTCTATGCGACGTTTCGGTGAAATTCTATTGGACAAACCAATAGAAGAGTGAGCCAACGCATTGCAGAACATGTGAATGCAGTTAAAAAAGAAGAAAAGACTTCCTCCCTTGTCCAGCAAAAACAGGGCACGAAATTGACTTTGAAAAAACTAAATTACTTTCCAAAACAGAAAATTTATACAGAAGAATTACTAGAGAAGCTATAGAGATTGAGAAACGCCCCCTATGCATGAATAAAAGAGATGATACGTCCCGCCTACCAGAGATTTGGAAACCAGCCTTAATAAACAAAAAAACATATCAGAATAATCACCATATCAATCTTTCAAGTAAGTGTGATTCCACCAACCAATCAAATCACTAAAACATAGTCACCCAATCTATTTGCTACATTCAAACCAAATCTCCACCCCCACACTATATACTAGGAAGAAATGACAGTTGCAAACATTCCATTTTTACAACAGCACGAAGCTTGAAACTTCAGCCTGATGATGGTGAATGTGATTTCACCGAAACGTCGCATAGACATGCAAAATATGACACAGGGCAAAACCCGAACTCAGAATTATAAAATAGATACAAAGTTAGTTAGTTAGTCTGAAACTCACAGTGAAGAATGGGGAAAAAGATCAAATTAAATTAAATTATCAGATGAAGTTAAATTATTAAATTAAAGTACTGGATCCCTTTCAATGTATAGGTTTGAATACTTTCCACTCACGGATGTCATCCTTTTTCTTTAATCAGTATTATTTATTTATTTATTTATTTATTTATTTATTGGATTTGTATGCCGCCCCTCTCCGTGAACTCGGGGCAGCTAACAACAGTGATAAAAACAGAATGTAAAAATCCAATACTAAAACAGCTGAAAACCCTTGTTATAAAACCAATCATACATACAAACATACCATGCATAAATTGTAGAAGCCTAGGGGGAAAGAATATCTTAGTTTCCCCATACAAAGCACAGTAGAACCACTTGAAAGGATGGAAAATTGGAGGGAGGAGAGACCAAGATAAAATAATATGTGCTTATGGCTGTATGTATAGGTTTGTATATGTATGCATACATATGGATAGTTGGGTTGCCAATTATTAAGTAAGTAAGTAAGTAAGTAAGTAAGTAAGTAAGTAAGTAAGTAAGTAAGTAAGTAAGTAAGTAAGTAAGTAAGTCCAATATAATAAATATATTATGTTGGATTTGTTTGTTTGTTTGTTTGTTGCATTTTATTTCATTTCATTTCATTTGCAACCCAACTCTAGTGGACTCTGAACAATGTACAAAACTAAATAAAATATAAAAACAGTAACAACATTGGTTTGTTATGTGCTGCTTATTTATTTATTGTTCTACCAACCTGCTTTGGGCATATTTTCATCTACTCCTTGACATTTAATGATCTAAAGCACCTCTTCTAAGACATAAGATGGGAATTATGTTAAGTCTAACAACTTCAATAAAAGACCATACTTCTGGTCAGCCTGTCTCAATAAGTTTCTGCTTGCACTGTAAACATATTACCCCAAATATATGGTCTGAGTCCTATTGAAGTGGGTGGCATACAAATATAAATAAATAATAAATCAATCAATACATAAATAATAAATAAATACATAAAATTACATAATATATTAGCAATAGCACTTAGACTTATATACCATTTTACAGTGCTTTACAGCCCTCTTGCAGAGTCAGCCTATTGCCCCAAAATCTGGGTCCTCATTTTATCCAACCATGGAAGGATGGAAGTCTCTGTCAACTTTGAGCCAATGAGATTTGAACTGCGAACTGCTGGCAGCCAGCGGTCAGCAGAAGTAATCTACAATACTGCACTCTACTTACTGCGCCATCATGGCTCTCAGACAATGTCAGTGCTCTTTAACCTGTCCCTTCTCCTGAGTGTAGTTTGTACAGTATTCACTTTTATTACTGTAATTAATTTGTAATTTAATAAAGAATACAAAGACAGCATCTTGTCTTGCTGATTCTATTTATTTTATTTATTTTTTATTTATTTATTAGATTTGTATGCTGCCCCTCTCCGTAGACTCGGGGCGGCTCACAACAGCAACAAAACAATATATAACAAATCTAATAATTAACAATTAATATTTTAGGAACAAGAATAAAACCACATGTTAAAAGAAGAGAGAGAGAGAGAGAGAGACAGACAGACAGACAGACAGACACCGAACAATAGACAGATACAGATATGACCCATTTTGGTAAATACATGTTTATTTCACATTCTATAATATTCCGAGTTATAAGAAAGGTAAAACTGTTATTTCATGTGAATAGACAAAGAAAACCTTTTACTCTTCTTATATCTAAAGTAGCAGCCCCAGCGCTGGGTTGCTCCTGGTTCGACCCAGTTCTTAGAACCGGTAACACCGGTGGCGGGAGGCTCTGCCCACCCACCTGGAATGCTTTTGCGCATGTACAGAAGCGGTGTGTGCGAGTTTGTGCACGCACGAACCAGTAGTAAAGGGCTTTAAAACTCACTATTGAGCAACCCTACTTGTAGAACGCTGGTACTTATTTTTTAATTAGAAGTGATAATTTACCATTGCTAATTAAATAAAATTTCTTTAAACCACGCACTAAAATACAATTTACACAATGCACAACCACATCTCAAGGAGGACAAAGGGAGGGAAAATGAATATTTAGGGTCATTGGATAAACTTCCAGCCATTTTCTGAAGATATGAGGGTCGCCCAGAAAGTAATGCACCACATTTCTTTTCTCAGCCTATCGTAATGGTACAAATGCAAAACTTTAGATATACATTATTTGAATTGTCAGGAGTGCGTGTGTAACTTTTGCGTTTCTTCAGACAGATAGCATAGCTTCAGCAGTGTTTTGAAATGGTGTCTGTAAGTGATGTATATTACAAGCAGCTTGTCGTCATTGAATTTCTCACAGAGAAAGAAACTGTTGGGAATATTCACAAATGTTTGTATACAGTTTATGGAGAATCTGCAGTCAACAGAAGTACAGTTAGTCGCTGGGCACAGGGGGTGAGGCCATTAGTGGTGATTCGGACTGTGCAGAAATGGCTTCATGACCAGAACAAGGAGTGGTACCAACAGGGCATACACACCCTTGTGTCTCACTGGAAGAAGGCCATGGAATGGGATGGAGATTATGTGGAAAAATAGGGAGTGTAGAAGAAACATCATTCTTTCTTGGATGTAAGTTTCATTGTGTTCAATAAATAATTGTTGAAGAAAAAAATGTGGTGCATTACTTTCTGGGTAACCCTCATACTGTTGTGGTTGGCTCTGGCCCAGCTCCTGCCCCAAGGAATGTGGAGGTGGATGCAGGGGAAACATCAACATGTCAGGGCTGTTTTATTGCCGAAAGAATCAGGTAGTGCAGTTTCCTCGGCTGAAGAAAAAGGTGGGAATGACTTAGAAGAGGGGGGCTTGGCACACAGCCCAGGAAGCCAATCTCCATTATCTTCGGTCGATTCGGATGTGGAAGTCTTGGACCCACGCAGGCACAGAGTTATGCGTAGAAGAGACCAATTGAGGACATATTACAGGAGATAAGAGAGGCCACTTGTGTTTGGGTGGGGCTCTAGTAATTAGAGCTGCTGATACAAATAGCAGCGTGTTGGTTTGGCCATTGTGGAAGATTATCTGATCGCAGTTCTTCAGGACCGTGCTTTGCTGTTTTCCGGACTTTGTTTGTTGATTTTTCATGCCTTTGAAACCAAAGCAGAGCAAAGTGTGTTGGTCTCACTTCGTTGGAAGAAGGAGGGCTGTGACATTTCTTCACAGCTGCTAGCTAAGTACTTAAGGAGTGATTAAGGGGATTGTACAGCCTACAAGGTTGTTTTGGGACGAGTGCTCTTTGCAATACAAAAAGGGTGCTTTGTTTCTTTTGAATTTTGTGATAAAGAACATTGTTTTGCATTTTCAAACGTGTGTGTATCTGAAATTTGTACCCTTGAATTTTCAGGAGGCTCATACCAGAGCATGAAGGGGCCCCATCACATAAAACTGACCCTAAATATATTCAATCTTCTTATAGACTTAATGGATGCCTAACCTTAACCGTAGGGTTGCTCTTGTTCCAAAATCAACGTTTTTCTTCTTCAAACACCATACATTATTTGCAGTCCAAAAATCAATGCTGCTGTGCATAGAACGATAAAGCTGGCCCCTTTCCCTGAAATAGTTTATTTACAATGAGTTATGTGTAGGGCTGCCCTTAAAAGCCACTCAGAACCTTCAACTGGTGCAGAATTCAGTGGTGTGGCAATAATGGACATATCTCCATATGCTTGCTTCCCAGGTCTAATTCAAAATGCTAATTTTGTTCTATTTATTCTATAACATGCCATTGAACCAGTGTCATTTGTGAATGTCATGATGGCTCTCACCTGATAAATGCCAGCAGGTCTTCAAACCTGGCTGTTCTCCTAGGCCTTGTTCTAGGGTGTCTATTATCCCATGGCAGAAGTTTGTGTGCATTTTCAATGCCAATCATCTGATTAATAATTTGTTCCCTGGTTCTTTCTTGCTCATGGTTTATCATCTTTTTCCATCCTATTCATATTATATTTTACCCTGTTAAGTCATGTATCATTCTGAAGGTGTCCAATACCTAAATTGAATAAATTAAAATTAAATTAAGCATACCGATCATCAAAGACACCGTATTTCACCTTTCCTCCCCCCTCCCACTGTGTTGTTGATTATAGCTGCAACATTCAATTTATAGGCAGCATTTCATATCATCACATCACTGCTTTTCATTTTCTTGAATTCCTGTATTGTATTTGGTATCGTGTACTCTATTTTGCTGTTACATTTTTTGTGAGATAACAGTCACCCATCAATCACATTCCACTGATATCATTTTGGCACTTCCTGCAAGACATGACTTCACATAACACCAGCAAGGACATATTTGGTGTGAGAGAGCAGATGATGAATACCAGTTGGATTTAGTCTACAGCTGGCTATGCAATGTGAGACTTGAAAAAAAGTGACTGACAGTGAAAATCCACATGAGGTCATTGCAATTCAAATATTTGGACACCACACTTTAATTGAACAGTGAAACTCATTGTCAATAAAAGAGCTTGCATTAGGTGAAACATTTATAGATACTTGGATTTCTATCTCCAAGGAAATGTTGGCAACAGAACTTTGAGTAGGCTGCAATGAAATCTTGCACGGACATCTTGTCACTTGCCTCTTCAAATTTCAAGAATTAATTTGCTGATTTCTTCTTCAAATTCAGGGTCTTTCCCCTCCATTAAATAATTTTGGGGGGCAAGACCAGAGGCAATCTCTACGATGTCAGAAACAGCAGGCATTATTCAGTTGGTAGACTTATTTGAGAAATAGCCATTTCACTCATCTAACTATTGGTATCCCTATATCTGTGTCACATCATGTACCACATCATGGTATCCCTATATCTGTGTCACATCATGTTTTCATACCTCTTCTTGCAACATAAAACTGAAATATAGTCTTCAACCTTCATTTGGTGAGATGTTTCTTTTTAAAATCTCCTTACAGTTCATACTATTATTCTTATAATTGGTAATTTTATTTTCCTGCGATTTTGAGCAAAAATGGATGGAAACTATAGTATAAACCCAAGATTGCAGCCTAGTATCCTACTATGTGTCTTTGTGAGTGTGAGTTGCTGCTAACCAAAAAACAGGAGGGATCTGTTCAACCATTTACAACAATTTGCAGCCATGTATCGAACAGTACATTGATTGAATACATAATTTTGTTGCTGTCCTATAATTTATGCCTATTAACATTTGTAGTTGCATTGAATTCTCTTGTTCCAATCTACCAAAAAGAAAAAAGAAAAAAAGGGTAAAATATGCCCAAACCCAAATCAATGCATTTTAACAAATAACCCTTTTATCTAATTGGATAACTCTTTGGTTTGTTAAAAGTTATGTTATGGCTCCTCAATTAAATTTCCATTTTAGACAGAAAAAAGAACCTTTTGATGACTGATCAATTGATGTAAGCTTGTAACTGCAATATAAGGTGATTACAAAAAAGCAGTAGAAAAAGCATTCTGGAACACTGGACTGTTACAGAGTCTATCAAAAATCTTCTGAATGACAAGTTCATTCAAACTCGGTGCTCCAGCATTCATCATACTAGCCATTGTCTATCCACTGCAGAATGAAGGCCTCTTCTACATGTTTCTAACAAGAGGTGGGTTCCTCACAGTTTGGATTGTATCACCTAAACTGGTAGCGACCCACTGGTGATGTCATGATGGTGTCACAGATCCGGTTCAGTCAGTGCTATTCTTTGGTTGGCACCATTTTATTCTTAGAATTTGTTCCAAATTTTTTACTATTTTTTCCTCTTCAGACACTTAAAAAACAACCCTCTGGCCCACCCCAGTTTTATACATACCTTTATTCCTTTGTCTGAAACACAACTGACATTGCAAATAACAAATTATTAACCTTTGGAACAGAACTACTCTTCTGTTTCTTCCTGATTCCTCACCCAGATGCTAAATTAAATAAAACCCCGTCACTCCTTGTAAAAAAAAAACTGCATTAAAAATTATGGTGCCTTGTTCCACACTTTTTCTACCTTCCCCAAACCAAAAACAAATAAAACAAGAATTGATTTAAATTTTCATTAAAATCATTTCTCTGTTTCCTTAATTCCTGGGTTGTTTGTTATCCATTTGTATTGGATTTGTTTATGTTAAAATGTTTTACTTATTGGTTTAAATGTTTTATTTTGGTTTTTTCCTATTTTTCCTTCACCTCACTAAGCCACCTATTACTCTCCTATATCTCCTATACCTTTCTTCTATTCCTATATCTCTTCTTCTATTCTTTCATTGATATGTTCTATTACTATATCTTCTTTTCTATTATTTCTTAGATATATTTTACTATGAGTATCTCCTCTATAACCTTCATCATGTATTTTACTATGTGGATATAGATATATACCCACTAAAACCCTCATTGTGTATTGGACAAAATAAATAAATAAATAAATAAATAAATGAATGAATGAATGAATGAATGAATGAATAAATAAATAAATAAATGAAATAAATTAATGCACAAAGAAATGAACTCCAGAAAAGTCTAAAACTATTTTCATTAAGATTGGTATTATGACACATTTTGCAAGTGTGATGGTTACACACACACACACACACACACACACTGCTTTTTATACTTGTGTGAAATTGAAGATATTTCTGAGATATTTATACATATCTTCTTGCTTGGACTAAAGCCATGTTTTGATCCTCCTTGACCTCCCTCAAGTCCATCCTTTTTACTCGCTACAGTAATATAGGTCAATGAAAGAGGTTGGTTTTTGTATTTCTAAAGCCAGGCTGAACATAATCATATTGCAGACAAAGGGAGGTAGTGATGCAATCTATGAAAAATATAGGTGAGGTCCAAACATACTACAAAATAACAAGCTTCAGGCAGATTTTATTTCTGGGTCAACCATTTGGCCAGAAAAAAAGATAAGGAGGGGTTTGTACCCACTTCTGAAGTCATGAGTCTATGTAAACTATCAAACAGGCTTAAAATGACTTTTTGACACCTGTCTTCAAACTTATTTCAGAAATTTTGGAAAACAAATACAACCATGTTAGCTCCATCTGTCTGAACCGTCTTGCCCACTATGATCTTCCAAATATTAAATATGACTCTTGGGTGAGATCATCCAAGGGCATGGGGTGAGTTACCATCAGTATGCTGACAACACCCAGCTGTATATCTCCACCCCATGTCAACTCAGCGAAGCAGTGGAAATGATGTGCCGGTGTCTGGAGGCTGTCAGGGTCTGGATGGGTGCCAACAGGCTCAGACTCAATACAGACAAGATGGAGTGGCTGTGGGTATTGCCTCCCAAGGACATGTGCATCTGTCTGTCCATCACCCTGGGGGAGGATTAATGACTCTCTCAGAGAGGGTTCACAACTTGGGCGTCCTCCTCGATCCACAGCTAACTTTAGAACACTATCTTTCAGCTGTGGCGAGGGGGCCGTTTGCCCAGGTTTGCCTGGTGCACCAATTATGGCCCTATTTGGACAGGGAGTCTTTGTTCATGGTCACTCATGCCCTTGTCACCTCGAGGTCCGACTACTGCAATGCTCTCTACATCGGGCTACCTTTGAAGAGTGTTCAGAAACATCAACTTGTCCAAAATGCAGCCTTCCCAGAAATGCCCATATCTCACCATCACTCCGCGGACTGCATTGGCTACCGATCAGTTTCTGGGCACAATTCAAAGTGTTGGTTATGACCTATAAAGCCCTACATGGCACAGGACCAGATTATTTCCGAGACCGATTTCTTCCGCACGAATCCCAGCGACCGGTGAGGTCCCACAGAGTTGGCCTCCTTAGGGTCCCATCGACCAAACAATGTCAGTTGGTGGGACCTAGGGGAAGAGCCTTCTCTGTGGGAGCCCTGGCCCTCTGGAATCAACTCCCCCCAGAGATACGCACTGCCCCACCCTCCTTGCCTTCCGAAAAAGCTTAAAAACTCATCTTTGCCGCCAGGCTTGGGACTTTTAGATCTTCCCCCTGACCACTGAATGCCTTAAGTATGATTGCTGAAAGTTTGGTTGATACATTTTTCTTTTAATTGTTTTTAAATTGTAGTATTAAGTGGAGCGGCATACAAATCCAATTAAATAAATAAATAAACAAACAAACGAATGAACGAACGAACGAACGAACGAACAAATAAATAAATAAATAAATAAATGCAAACTGTTGTGTGTTCTGCATTACAAGGTGGATAATTCTGCATTTAGTTATGAATAACCAAGTTCAAATGCTTATTCGACTCTGAACTTCAAATTATGGAATTTACTTTTTACTCTAGAGTTTACCAAGATCCATGAGACCATTGTTAAGGACAAATCCAGACTTAGTAGAAATCTAGAGTTTTTGTGATCTTGACACCAAGAGTAATTTTCTTCCTTTCTTGAGGTAAGGGTGGCTGACTTGAATCTGTCAGTTAGGTTTGTTTGATACGAAGAGTCAAATCATATCAAAATAGGTACAATAATCTGAATTTTCTTAGCATGAAGAAGAAAACATTCTCTCTCTTCCTCTCCTTCTTCCTCTCCCTCCCCCCCTCTCTCTACACATACACACACACACACACACATATTACTGTGAATAAAAGCAACCAATCTGAAGTTAACACATTACCTATGCAGTTCACAGAGTTCTCACACTCCCTGACAGCATAAAACTTATTCCTCAAACCCATTATCCCATCCTCCTTTGGCTTACTTCCCTTTCTTGAATTATGGACTCCTTTTAATTATCCTACCCAGACCATCTTTTTACATCTTTACCTGTAATTGTATCACTGACTTTCTCCACTGTTTTTTAAAAATAAGCAATTCATACCTGTTATCAACCAAGGTCAAGTGTAGTACATCATGGGCAACTTTCTTGCTTCTGTATTCCGTAAGTCTTTTACACTATCCCAAGACTCTTTGAGTCTTTGAGGAAATATCAGCCTCTCCCAAAATGAACTTAAAAAGAACACTCTGATTAAAACTTCTATTTAAACCTTCATATCTCTTACGGCAACAGAGCCACTGCCAGTACTTGTAATTGATACCATTAATATCAGCCGGTCACAATATCATCTTCTCAGCATGTTGAGTTTGCAATTGCAAAATTTAAGAAATGTTCCTTGTTTGGGCAGTTATGTTCTGTTAGGAAAAAAAGTTGTTCAGTCGCAGCACTTAGTGATGCTCCCTATGGAATTGCTAGGTACAACAAGGTCTTAGGATAATTGCAAAGTTCAACTTCCAATAGAAAATGTTTGCAAACCAGAAAGGTCTGGTTAAATATTTTTTTTCCTGTCATCATTGTTTCCCCCACATGCAGGATCCATGCTCTCTTTGACCATTCTAAGCATTTTTAGTATGCTGTAATTTTTTAGGAGTACTTCTCTCACCTATTCTTTTTCCTCCCTCGCATTTATTTATACATTTTCTCTTTACATACAATAAATGCCTGGTGAACAGCATACCATCCGAATCAATTACTTACATAGTAATACTTTTTAAAATTCTAATTTCTACCTCTGTTATCCAACCGTTGATAAAATAGGTCCCATGTTTGATAGGTACTCTATGCTTTCCCTTTCTCTTCAGTGTTAGTCTGTCCATTTCTGCAAAGTCTAGTATTTTTTTTAAATTATATCTTCTTCTGTAGGTGTTTTCTCATTCTTCCAATGTTGTACAAATACAATTCTTGCTGCTGTTAAGACATGTAATATCAAATATTCATTCCCATTACCATATTTTTCTGGTATTATGCCTAACAGAAATAGTTATGGCTTATAGTCTATATACTGTCTTAACATTTTTTCTAACCACATATGCATTTTTTCCAATTCTTTTGTGTGGGGGGATGTCCACCATATGTGATAATATGTGTTCTCTCACCTATTATTGTGCACCCCTCATAGAGTGTGTCAAAATTTTCAACTTTCAATTTCCAAACATTAGGGGTATGACATGTTTTGGGGATTGTAAAGATATTGTAATATAATTTAGAGTGGCTTGGTAAGTAACTACATCAATATCATAATTTGTTACCATTTGGTTTGTTTCATCTGCAATTATTTAGCCCCAAACTACATATTTGGCATTAGGGTATACTGTATTTCCCTGAAAATAAGACTCTGTCTTATATAGTTTTTAAACTCTGAAATAAGCAGTTGGCCTTATTTTTGGGGAGGTCTTATTATTTTGGGACATGTGGAGCAAGATGAAGCTCTTTTTGCAGTCTTATCTGATTTCCAACTCTGTCTCCCTAACCCTAACCAGAGGAAATGGCAGGGACTGGCTGCGCACATGGGGTTAAATATTTTTTGGGGTGGACTTATTTTGGGGGGAAGGGTTTATTTTCAGAGAAGGGTGTATTTTTGGGGGAAATACAGTAATAGCCCTTCACTTATGATCAAAATTAGGACCAGGATTTCTGTTGCTAAATAAGGTTGTTAATTGACTTGTGTCCAATTTTACAACTTTTTTGCCATGGCTGTTAAGTGAATCACCGGAGTTGTTAAATGAATCCAGCGTCCCCCATTTTTTTGCTTGTTGGAAGGCATCTGCAAAGATTGCAACTGTCAATCACATGAATCAGGATGCTGTAACTATTGTAAATACATTTTGGTTACCAAGCACCCAAATTTTGACCATGTGACTGTAAGAGATGCTGAAACAATTATAAATGTGAGAACTGGTTGTCAATCACTTCCCCCCCCCCAATGTTGCAGTAACTTCAAAAGAGTCACTAAATGAGTAGTTGTAAACTGAAGACTATTTGAGTCAAAGGTACAACTAGCCATGGCAGGTAGAAATCTATATAAATATCATGAGTAAAAGAACTTTTGTACTGAAATACCCTCTGAGCAGATAAGACAAAATATCATTAAGGAACAGAGACCGAAACATTCCTTTAGGTACAAAGTACTGCAACAGCTATTTCCACAGAAGTAGTTTCTCTGTGTTCAATTATGCTACTTTCTTTCTAGAAAAAAACTATCCATGCACAGGGTTGGAACCAGTGACTTCCTGTTTCAAAGCACACCTTCTGGGAGGAAGTTTCATTGAATTCAAAGATGCTTCCTACTGAGTAGAAATCTAAGTAGCAATATTTTGCACTGATATTACTACACCATTGCGCTACCTACCTATACTGGCAATAAACCAGTAGAACTCAAGGAATTTATTTCCGAGTGGAGAGATAGAAGGTTGATGATTGTGTTAGGAGCTATATTTAGGGTGTAAAGTATATTTATTTCAGATCAAATTGCTTGTAGTTACCGGAGGTCTCCAGTCCTAAGGGTAGAAAAAGAAACCTTGCAATCCAATTGGCAAGCTGTAATGGATTTCAAAACTGCAGAACAATAGTGTCGATTAATATAAGGAGAGTCAAATAGCACTGCTAGAATTATGAAGTCATGTATAACACATCTTGCTAACAATGCACTCTCCAAGTGTTGGTTGTTTAAGCAATTTTAAAGCAAGTGCCTTCCTGATCTTTTCTTTTGTAGATGTAAAAGGAGCCTCATAAAGTATAGAAGTGCTTCCCGCTGCTACCATCTCAACCTTTAGGGAAAGTAGTAAAAGAAAGGATTCACTGTGATTAAAAATAATGAATGGATGACTGCCTATTACGAGAGCTATTGCTAACAAAATAAGGCAAAAGGCACATCTTTGCCGGAGGCTTTCTGTGTTACAGAATAAAAATTCATTTTCATGCATGTGCATTCTCTCAAACACATGGACCCATACATAGGCACACAGAGCAGACAAAATGAAAGAAATTCTTTAAATAACCTATCCAGTGGAAGAAACCCTGATCAGCACATTTCATTCAGGAATCAAACCGAAGACTAATTTCCATGTAGACAAGCTTTGAGGTCTGTTTTACTTGCAAAAATTCAAAGAAAATCAGATTTCAGTTTGATTAATATCATGGTTAGCGAACCTGAAGTTCAAGATAATTCATTGCTACAAATGAAAAGGTTGAAACATTTTTGTAAAGGATTTTGAAAGAATAAAACTTAAAAGGACCTTGTACTGATGTAGGCTTCTCTGCCAATTATTTTAGTACAATTTCCAAAGACACAAACTAACTCTTTTTATTCTGATCATATTATAAATGTTTAAACAAGTAAAATTAATACAACACACACACCCGATACAGAAATAGGGACGTCTCAAAAAGAGAACCCCCTCAGAAGAAGCAGGCCAGCTCAGCAAATACCTGGCCGGTGACTTCATCCCTGGCCCGTTTTGCTGCAGGGCCAGGGAGACACGACCCTCGGTGCAGCTGCCATCTTGTTTTTGGCCAAGATCTCGCGAGATTTTGCGAGATCTCGGCCAGCTCCTGGGAGGCTTCGGCCTTCCCAGTGACATCATCCAGGGGTGGAGCCTGCAGCCCTATGAAAGGGCTGGTCAGGCTCCAGGGCCTCCTTTTCACCCTGGATGACGATGAAGCGAACACCCACCCGCCCTCCCTATCTTTCAGTGTGCCAAGGGGGTCGCCCTTAGGGGGGCCGAATAGGAATTTTTGGCGGTTGCGGTATTTTCTGCGACCGTTTTTTTGCCTATTCCACACTGCGGTGACGGATAGGGGGTGCTTCGGCCCCTGTTTAGGCTAATTGGCTTACCTTTGGTCATTTGGGTAGGCAGGTTAGGGGCGGAAAACTGAGTGGTGTTTAGCAACTGCGTGTTCTCCGTTGGGCATCTTTGGGGATGATTGACAGGTTCTCTCCAAAGGCTCATGGTGGAAGCGACCTGAGCAATTGGGGGGAACCTGTCTTTGGGTCCCGCCCATTTCTTTCCCCTTGTATGGGATAGACGGCGAGACCTCCCACATGCAGGTGCATGGCAGTGAGTCAGGTGAGGACCCCTCACCTGGATCAGCATGGAGCTATGCCCATAAGTTGCCCCAGAGGTTTTTCTGACGTCATTTTCCACCCCAGAAGTAATTGTTTGACCCTGCGGGTCCTTGTTAGGGTTATAGTTAATTTGAATAAATTATGCAAATTAATTAATAAAATGACCCATTTTAAATTCAGCTCTTGTGTCCGTGTCATTACTCCGCCTCTGCTGCAAAAGATATTTAACATTTTTTTTGCTTCAACCTTTGCTCCTGTTTTCTTTCTGATGATCAAATGTTTATTTTCCTCACATGAAATATGTAGAGCATACATGCTTTGACTTCCTCAGTGTATCTTTACAATAACCATATCTGATGGATTATGTGGAAAGCTAACAGTGACCAAAGCAAAAGCAACCAATATACAAAGGCTTGGTCTCAGCTGGAAAGAAAGCCATGTTAGGTCAGCTGGGCTTTGCAAAGGAGAAACAGCAGCTGGGCATGAAGCTCTGTAGGGAAAGTGCCATCACATGTTCATTCACTGGATCCCAGTTCTGGCCTCATTTTGAGATTAAATCCTGGAATTGTCGGTGAAAATGACAATTGAAACGAGAAGAAAGGAAAGACTTCATTCTTCCGTTTTAGCTTGATTTGGAAATTGCACGTCACCCCGTGGCCTTGCCTTTGCTGTATATAAGTGGGTTTATAAAAATAATACAGTCAGTAATTGTAACTTGTAACAATAATATAGTCAACTGGAGTTACATCTCATGCTGATCCCATATACAGGTGTTGTTGCTTGTTTGAAAACTGCAATGGCAATGAAGAAATTACTGGGTTTGTGGAAATGGTTTAGTTGTTCTCCTGCTTCATTTTGGTTTTCTAGGCCAGTGATGGCGTGCCTTTTTCCCCCCTCAGGTGCCAGAAGAGTGTGGGCGTGCACTATTGCGCATGCATGAGTGCCCACACCCATAATTCAATGCCTGGGGAGGGCGAAAACAGCTTCCCCCTACCCCCAGATGCCCTCTGGAGGCTGGAAACTGACTGTTTTACAACTTCTGGTCTGAGCCCAGTAGGCTCGTGTTTTGCCCACTCCGGGCCCCAAAGGCTTCCCTGGAGCCGGAGGAAGGTAAAAATGCCCTCCCCCATCCTCCCGGAGCCTCTCTGGAAGCCAAAAACACCCTCCCAGAGCCTCTATGTGAGCCAAAAATCAAACGACCGGCACACACATGCACATTGGAGCTGACATTGTTGTTAGCCGCCCTGAGTCTGCGGAGAGGGGCAGTATACAAATCAAATAAGTAAGTAAGTAAGTAAGTAAGTAGGTAGGTAGGTAGGTAGGTAGGTAAGTAAGTAAGTAAGTAAATAAGTAAATAAATAAATAAATAAACAAACAAACAAACAAACAAACAAACAAACAAACAAACAAACAGTTTGCGTGCCAGCAGATATGATTCTGCCTGCTACCTATGGCACCTGTGCCATAGGTTCACCATCACTGTTCTAGGCTAACTATATTTCCTCCTTGATCCCGCTGTAGAGAGTGCTGTGAGACCACATTTGGAATACTGTGTTCAGTTCTGGAGACCTCAGCTACAAAAAGATATTGACAAAATTGAACGGGTCCAAAGACGGGCTACAAGAATGGTGGAAGGTCTTAAGCATAAAACATATCAGGAAAGACTTCATGAACTCAATCTGTATAGTCTGGAGGACAGAAGGAAAAGGGGGGACATGATCGAAACATTTAAATATGTTAAAGGGTTAAATAAGGTCCAAGTGGGAAGTGTTTTTAATAGGAAAGTGAACACAAGAACAAGGGAACACCATCTGAAGTTAGTTGGGGGAAAGATCAAAATCAACATGAGAAAATATTATTTTACTGAAAGAGTAGTAGATCCTTGGAACAAACTTCCAGCAGACGTGGTAGATAAATCCACAGTACAGTAACTGAATTTAAACATGCCTGGGATAAACATATATCCATCCTAAGATAAAATACAGAAAATAGTATAAGAGCAGACTAGATGGACCATGAGGTCTTTTTCTGCCGTCAGACTTCTTTGTTTCTATGTTTGATAATTTCAACTTTGATATGCCAGTCTCCAACTACAAGCACCACATCTTTTTTGCATATTCTATTGATTTCAGTTTCAGCTTCATCATAAAACTCATCAATCTTCTCTTCTTCTACATCAGAGGTTGTAGCATAAATTTGAGGAACTGTCTAAAGATGGGCTGCAAAGTTGAAATATTATTGATGGTATTGTACCCAGTGTACTCTTAGTCAGGGTGAAATGCTATTGGTTCATCCTGGTTCAGGCATACCAGTAGTGGCGGCTGCTAGTGGTTTGGAGAATTGATAGCGGTGGCAGCGCAAGGCTCCGTCCACTCACCTGGACATCACCATTTTATTTTTTTAACTCTCTGTGCAAAAGTGTGTGCGACAGTGGTGTGTGTGCTTCTGAATCAATAGGGAAGATAAGGAGATTTCACCGCTGCTCTTGGTATGTATTTCTTGATGCTGAAACTAGCATTGTTCTTTCTCTCTGTGTTCTAAATAGTAATCAATATGAAATTCTGATGGAAACTGTCCAATTCTTGCCCATTTTAATTTGCCAGTGCTTAAAATGTCAATGTGTAGTCAATTCACTTTATCTTGTCAGGGTCTTGAGCTTTCTCATGTTCATGCTACTTATTTTCACATTCCCACTGCAATTCTATCTTTGCAGCTTTGAATTTTCTTTCACTGCATGGCAACATCAGAAAATGGATGTCCAGAAAGCTTTTATCTAGTCCTGTCATAGATACCATTAATACTCTAAAATATCCTCAGCTGTTCTATCTTGAGTGCTGTGCAATCTGAAAGGCTTATCATCCATGGCTACATCCTCAGTTTTATATTGTCAAGGCACGTAGAGCTCTTGGTAAAATACAGGATTGGGTTATCATTGCCTGTTCCCACATAATAGGCAATGATGTTTCTGTCATTGTCACTAAAGGGTTCATTTGCCTCTAGCATCTTCCTTTACCAAAACTCTTTAATATATCCTGTTTCCCCGATAGTAAGACACCCCCGATTGTAAGACGTATCGGGGGTTTCAGGGGGGTCGGCTAATATAAGCCGTACCCCGAAAGTAAGACATATGTCTTACTTTCGGGGAAACACGGGGGTATTGCCGGGGGGAGCCCGATGACGTCGCTTCCAAGCTCCCCGCGCGCCCCTCGCCTTCGCCTCGCCGCGGCGCCACCGCCTCTTCCCCGGCTTGGGAAAGCGAAGGACGGCGCTGGTCCGAAGCGAGCCGAGCGGGCGGTGGCTTGCAGCGAAGGCGCTCGTCCCAGCAACCGAGTCCTGCCGAGGCTTGGCTGCAAGCGGCCAGCGAGGCCGACCAGCTCCGAGGTGAGCGGCCGGAGCTGCGCCCTCCTTCGCCCGCCTCCTTTCCGGCAGGCAGGTGGGGCTGCCCAACTGCGCAGAGCAGCTCCTCCCCTCCAGACACACGCTTCCCCGACACGCATCTGTGGCTCCACGCGTGCACACCGCTTGGAGCCCTTAGGTTGAACTTGGAAAAGGGCTCACGAGGCTCCTGTCCCGCGGCTGCCCTTCTGGACTCTGGGGAGATGCCTTCGGGAACGCGACCCTTTCAATTTTTTTCCAATGTAAGACATACCCCGAAAGTAAGACGTAGTGGGGCTTTTGGGGGTAAAAAGAAAGTAAGACACTGTCTTACTTTCGGGGAAACACGGTAGATACCCACTTGCTTTAGCTGAGCAGCTGGGATGACCTTCACACCTTGAGCAACCTGGCTACGAATATATAATTTTGGCATACCTTTTCAGGATTCTTTAGTTATCCCTCCTAGGAATAGGCACCCACCACAGTGAGATGGGTTTAAAAGGATCTTGTACTGATCCACAGCGTAGCAGGTCATGAGGGCATTCATCTCAAAAGAATAAATTATTAAGCCAATTATTTGCAGATTAGGTTTTTTAATTTATGTATTTTTAAGGAGTAGTGTATTTGTTAAAAATACATAAATTAAGAAACATAATCTTGTGGAATAATGGAATAACTCTTCTTTAATTATATAAGATATAACTTGAGTTGCAAAACGATTTTTGGCAGACTTTCAAGGTTCTTTTACTGTACCCTACTAGCAGAGATCTCTACAGATATCCAATTAATTCTTTTTTCCCTGAGTTCACCTGACTTAAAGAATTGAACAGGAGACACTGAGAACCACAAATAAAGACATGAATTCAGAAGCTATTTATAGCCTGGGGATGAAGGTTGCTTAACACAAGAGGGATATAATGAGAACGCAATTTACAAAATCCAGACCTAAGAGAGATTAGGTGGCAAAAATATTATTGGTCATCACTATTAACTTCATTTCTAAAGCAGCACTGTCAGCAACAGCCCTAAACCACATTCCTGTTCCTTTAAAAGAAGTACAATCTTTGAGAGCTTGAAATAAAGCTCTCAAAGGTGCAGAGCTGCAACCAATAAAACCTCCATTTTGTTGAGATTCATTTCTAGACTAGAGGCAGGAATTCTTTCTTTAAGATTGTGTTGTTAGTCCAAATTTACATTGTTACATATGTTAAATTAGTGCGGGAAATGATGAGCGAGATGTAGGAACAGTTCAGCACCTTTATTCCCCTAGCTGGATTACAATATGAATTGCCTGCAGGCTGCAAGGAATAGAATTTTTTTATACAATAGAATTTTTATTGGCCAAGTGTGATTGGACACACAAGGAATTTGTCTTGGTGCATATGCTCTCAGCGTACATAAAATAAAATATACATTTGTCAAGAATCGTGTGGTACAACACTTAATGATTGTCATAGGGGTCAAATAAGCAATGAAGAAGCAATATTAATAAAAATCTTAGGATATAAGCAACAAGTTACAGTCATACAGTCAACATGGGAGGAAATGGGTGATAGGAATGATGAGAAAAACTAGTAGAATAGAAGTGCAGATTTAGTAGAAAGTGTGACAGTGTTGAGGGAATTATTTGTTTAGTAGAGTGATGGCGTTCGGAAAAAAACCTGCCACTTTTAAGGGCTGCCCTGTAAACTAGCCAGCCACTGACAGCAGTTTATTTCTCCCGCTGATAGATTAGCCAATCAGTGGTGGCTATGCAAATCCGGACTATGTCCCTTTGAATGTAACACCCCTCCCTGCTTAGTTGATGGATATGGCAATTGTCTCTGTATACAATTTATGTAGTCATGCTGGTAGGCAGGATGCTGTATGGTTCTACTGAGCCTGCATGATTCATTTGATCCTGGGAACTCACCTGTTGCGAGCATGTCTGGAACATGCTGTTAGGTGTGGTGGCTGCTGCCCTCATCCTCCAGTCCTGGATGATGTCGCTGGAGTCCAGCATTGCTTGGCATGTGTCCACTCACCTCCTCTGGAGTTGAGAGTAGTTTCTGTTAGTGTTTTGTAAGCAGAACTGGTCTGTTGGGTTGATCCTCCCATTTGGTTGTTTTGGAAGCCACTTGGGGCAGAGATCCTGGTTGCTCAGTGTCTGTGAAACACTGGAACTCATCCAGTTGGCACAACCATGAGTCTCCCAGTCTCTTCCTGAGCTGGTCTATGTGTTGTCTCCACATTCTGTCATCCTCTAGTCCAACCTGGTACAATTTCAGTCCAGTGATCATGATTATTTTTGCTTTCACCCACTTGGGATCTCCTGCATAATTATGTGTGATAACCAGGTTGCCTTTTTGCAGCAGAGGTGGAGTAACGACATGGACACAGAGTTGGATTTAAAACTGGGTCATTTTTATTAATTAAATTAGCATAATTTATTGATTAAATTGGCATAAATTTAATTAAATCTAACAAGGACCTGCAGGGTTAAACAATTACTTCCAGGGTGGAAAATGACATCAGAAAAACTTCCGGGGCAACTTATGGGCATAGCTCCATGCTAATCCAGGTGAAGGGCCACGCCCTCACCTGGATCCCAGCCATGCACCTGCATGTGGGAGGTCTCGCCGTCTAACCCCTTCAAGGGGATAGAAATGGTCGAGACCCAAAGGCAGGTTCCCCCCAATTGCTCAGATCAAACTAAAGGCACCATGAGCCCTTGGAGAGAACCTGCCAATCATCCCTAAAGATGCCCAATGGAGAACACGCAGTTGCTAAACACCACCCAATTTCCGCCCCTGACCTGCCAACCCAAATGACCAAAGGTAAGCCAATTAAACTAATCGGGGAGCGAAGCACCCCCTAACCATCCATCCGTCACCACAGTGTGGAATAGGCGAAAAAACGGTTGCAGAGAATGCTGAGACCACCAAAAATCCCTATTCAGCCCCCGAAGGGCGACCCACCATAGCACACTGAAAGATAGGGAGGGCGGGCGGGTGTTCACCTGCTCGTCGTTCAGGCAAAAAGGAGGCCCCAAGCCTGCACAGCCCCTTTTATAGGGCTGGCAGGCTCCGCCCCCCCAACGATGTCATCGACCTGGGTGATGCCCAAAGATGGCCGGGATCTCGCAAAATCTTGCGAGATCCCGGCCGGCAAGATGGCGGCTACGCCAAGGGCCGTGTCTCCCTGGCCCTGCGGCAAATCTAGGCCGGGGGTAAGCCACCGGCCGTGCATTCCAGGGAATGGGCTATTTTGCTCAAATCCATTGGTTTTTCTGTGGTGATATATGGTCTTACAATACATTGTTTTATAAATGTTCTATAATATTTTATATTATTGTGTGCCATCTTAGACTCTGTTGAAAGGAAAGGCGCTGTGTGCATAAATGTATTACTAGTAATATGAGTTTTGAAGGCCACAACCAGCATTAGTCCAAATCTCACTAGGTTCAAGACTAGGTTCAAGATTGACTCAGCCTTCCATCCATCTGAGGTGGGTAAAATGAGGACCCAGATTGTTGGGATGATATGCTGACTCTATAAACTGTTTAGAGAGTGCTGTAAAGGGTTTCTTTACCCTTTTCTATCAGTGCACTGCATGTTCCCAGCACAATTTTCCTTCTGCGCATGCTCAGAAAGCTGAAAATAGCAGAAAATTATTTTTAAAAGATGGCGGCATACACGGACCGGCAAAAACAGACCAGAGCCATCGCACCAGAATTGTGCAATGGGCAGAGCAGTGCACCAGTAGGAATCCACCACTGTTATAGTAGCAATAATTAAAAACCCCAGACATTTCTTGCAAGCAACATCCATTTATTTACTTGATTGGACGAGGGCAGCAAGAAAGAGACTGACACTAAGCTGAGTTCAAATTGACTCACTGCTTTGGATGGAGAAGAAGATGACTAAGTCTGCTTCACGTGGTTAGCATCTAAAATAACCCATGAAATAATCATTCAGGAAACTGCTATGCCAAGAATTGTACAATTGTGCTTGCACGTACATTTCCCTTTCAAAAAAAAAAAAATCAAGGACATTGATGAAAGTATCTGGAAAAAAATGTACTTATTTGACTGCATCTTGTATCAGCTCTGTTTTTCTCTTTTAGCTTCCTTTAGATCACGAGATCTCACTAAAGTAACATTAATTAATTATTGAAGCTGCACCTTAATGAAAGTCTGTCTTTCCCCATTGACATTCTTCTGAATTCACATTGCCACCAAACATCAGGAGTCCCCAAACTTGGCAACTTTAAGACTTGCAGATTTCAACTCCCAGAATTCTCTAGCCAGTAGAATTCTGGGAGTTGAAGTCCAAAAGTCTTAAAGTTGCCAAGTATGAAGACCTCTGGCATACATGAATGTGAAATACTTGTGGAAATTGATTTTTTTAATTCATAAGGTGGCATTGCAGAATTTAGTTTTGTGTGGAATTATTGCATACCCTATTGGAGACTCCAGTACCCATAATTCTCTGCCCTCAGCTGGAGGTGATGAAACACTTGGAGTATGTCACATTGCTTATTCTTGTGCACAAAGTGCTTAGTATCATGTATTTCTAAATAATGAAGGGACCATGGGTTTCTAATAGGCAAACTCAAAGAAGTTTTCATCATCCCTGGATCCTAACTTTGAAATCAAGAAAATCTCTGTCTAAACCTCAGGCTCTAAAATGGCTTTTCTCTGCCCTATATTTAACATGACTATGTCATTATATTTCTGCCCAAATCCTCAATTTTATAACTCTAGTACCTTCTACTGTACTTCTCAAGGGTCGGCTGATTGGCAATCATTTTAAAGCATCTTTTGTTCTGATTTGTTGGAATGGAATGGAATGGAATGGAATGGAATAGAATAGAGTAGCAGAGTTGGAAGGGACCTTGCAGGTCTTCTAGTCCAACCCTCTATTTAGGCAGGAAACCTTACACCACTTCAGACAAGTGGTTGTATACGTCTTTTGTTAATTTTTTAATACTGTTGATTATAGAGAATGTAGACTAAATCGAAAAAGGAGATAGATAGACAGACAGACAGACAGACAGATACACACCCTTTCCATTTAAATTCAACACTATCGCCTCAAATAATCACCCCTTATTTAGATCCAGGGAGGGGTGGAGGGAGGGAGGGAGGGAGGGAAGGGAGGGAGGAAGGAAGGAAGGAAGGAAGGAAGGAATGAAGGAAGGAAGGAAGAAAGGAAGAAAGGAAGGAAGGAAGGAAGGGAGTCCTGTTTAAGCCTGTTACAATTTTCTGTGGAAACAGCCACTCTCCAGCTATGGGTTAATCTTAAAAGTCACTTTTAATCATTTTTAACCTTTTTAACAGTGACATCAACACCACTTGAACCTTCTCTCCATTTCTTTGTTTTCAATAGCCCATTGCAATATTCTCTGTTGATATAAAATGAAATGCCTTCCCAATTCAGAGATAATTATTTAGGGGGTGGGGATGCAGTGGATGTGGTCTTCCTTATGGGTATATATGGTGACATTTCAATAGAATAATTTAAAGAATCCATGCAGTCTATTTATCATTTTATTATTACAAATGCTACATTATAATATTTATTCTTTTCCATCAATATATTTATGGATAATATCTCCAGAGATTCTGCAGATTCTGTTTTAAAAAAAACCCATACCACAGTTAAACTTAACAATAAATAATAATGAAAAAAGATAGTCCTTTAAGGAATTTGTAACTTGTTTACTCATAAATACCTTAGGTCTGGTTGTGTTCTGTAAAGTTTTTTTCTCTGATAAACAGGTATACTATTACAATCAAAATGTATTTTTGAATTATTTTTATCAGTAGTGGGTAAGAATAACATATGGCTATATTAGCAGTATAAAAACAAACATCAAATTCAATACCGTTTTCTTTGTTGGAGAAAAACCCTTTGGGGGCATTTATTATAATTTTCAGTAGCGTAAAAATAAACCCGTCTTATGCTAATTAAGTACACTTCACCAGGGATAATCTATTTTAAGCACACTTTTCAGTCTGAGAGGTTAAAATAATGTTCATTAGGATGTTGTGAGAGAGGTTGTAAAAAAAATGTTCAAAAAATAAGTAAATTGAAGCATGAATACAAAGAAATGATTTCTAGTTGTGTAAATAAAATAATCTTCCCTTTCATCCATTTCTAGGCTCAACCTGAAAAGATTAGCACATTTAATTGCTACATTTTGGCTATTTATGCTGGATCAGATGTTTTCATTTCCATATTGGTTGTCTTAAGATATGACAAGAAGTGGCTGCTGCTACACCTTCCAGAAGAATCCATCAGCTATTTGTGTAAATCTTTGCACAAGTCCAAAAGAATTTCAAGTCTCCAATGCAACTTTAAGAAAAGCAGATCTTTTTCCTTGCCCAATATTAGAAGTATCTTTCAAAAGCACCATTTTGCTAGTCAGTAGCGCCTTGTTATGGCAAGGATTATGCCTGTCAAATTGGAATTTGTTAAGAGAAGAAAAGGCTGTGACACTATTGCCTTCATAATCTGATTTTAACAATCAAACACCAAGGTATTGTATACATATCTTGATGAGGAATCAGTCTACAGAGCTTTCTGAATGTCTTTAGTCATTGGACAACTGTGTATTTACGGGGAAAAAAATGAAGGGAAAAATTCATAGGGATCAGGAGGTAAAATATTTTTGGGTGCCTTAAATTATGGAGATTATGATAGTACATAACATTTATAAATTAATACATATCAAGGAGAGTGGGGAAGGAGATATGATTGCTATGACTTATTCTGAGTGCTGTTGATTTGGCTAAACCTCCTATTAATGATCACTCAACAATAATATTGGTTACTTACATTCTGTTAAATACACTTTCTCTCCTTTATTATTTCATTTGAATGGTTTGAGCCTAGTAAATGGAATCACTTGATTATACTTCGTGTTTTCAGTTCATGGGGGACTCAGGGAGGTATTGTTGAGGAGTCACTATTGCTAACGGACAGATACTGTCATTACATAAATAGTCTGCCAGATAATTCTGGCTTTAATCCCATATTTCTGATCTTGCTTACCTGTACAGTAATTCCTAGCATGTTAAACTCTACAACACCATGTAAACGTAAAACTTTTCAACACCACCGATAACACAGCTACTCTCCAAAAAGACCTTGAGTTTGTGTCTGAATGGTCAAATATTTGGCAACTCCAAATCTCAACCGAAAATGCTCTGTCCTATACATTGGCAAAAAGAATCAGAACACCAAATACAAATACAACCAAGACCTTACAGACAACCCTCATTCTGTAAAAAAACCTTGGAAAACTCATATTAAATGACCTGTGCCAAAGCCCACTGCAACAACATCGCCAAAAAGGCTTTAAGAGTTGTTAACTTAATCCTATGTAGCTTCTGCTTTGGTAATTTCATACTACAAACAAGACCATACAATATTTTCACCAGACCATCCTTGAATACAGCTCAACTGTCTGGAACCCTCACCCCATTTTGGACATAAAAACGTTAGAAAATGTCCAGAGATACTTTACAAGAAGAGCCCTCCACTCCTCCATTCGCAACAGAATACCCTACATAACTAGACTTACAATCCTAGGTTTAGAAACCTTAGAATTACGTCACCTTAAACACGACCTAAGCATAGCCCATAAAATCATCTGCTACAATGTCCTTCCTGTCAATGACTACTTCAGCTTCAGCCACAACAACATACGAGCGCATAATAGATACAAACCTAAAGTAAACCGCTCCAAACTCGACTGCAGGAAATATGACTTTAGTAACCAAATAGTTAATGCATGGAACTCACTGCCTGACTCTGTAGTATCATCACCTAACCCCAAAAATGTTACCCTTAGATTATCCACTGTTGACTTCACCTAATTCCTAAGAGGTCAGTAAGGGGCGTGCATAAGTGCACCAGAGTGCCTATCATCCAGTCATAATGTTTCTTGCTTACTAGTATTATGTATATAAACATTGTTATATCTTTGTATACTGCCAATACGTACTTGACAAAATAAATAAATAAAATTAATTAATTAATTAATATTTAGACCATTTCCCTTTAGGACACTACACATAGTATAACAAGGGAGTGTTTCTTAATTCGGAGAGATAAGATGCATCATACCATGTCATGGTCAAGTAATCCTAGATTTTCCTCCCTTGTCTCAAAGGTGCTTTTTCAAAATGCAACTTGACTTGTTTTTTCTTGGATTTTGGAAAGAAGCTTTTCCTGGATTTTCATCCAAGAAGCATCTTCAGTTCTGACTGAGTGATATTCTCTGCAGTCATCTGCTTGGTTCTTCCATCCTCCACCATTCAGTGAGAACTGAAGAAGCTCCTTGGATTAGAAGCAAAATATCTCCAACAAAAATACAGTTGCTTTTTGAAAAAGCATCTTTGAGACAACCGTGACTTGGATGATTGAGAATCTCCGTAAACATTTCCTATCCTTGATCATTTCAATGTGGATTCAGATTATCAGAAGTGGCTTTGGTACCAGGTGGATCTTGTGGTGTAGAACACTAAAAAAAACCTCCAAAAGTTGGAAAGATTGATTAGTAAAATTCCATAATAAGGCTCATTCTCAATGTTGAATGACATCCCACTTTCCATTCATGTATTAAATTGCATAGGGTTATAGTTTCAGTGTTCATATAAAATATAGTTTGAATTACATAATATTGTGATGAGTATGGATGAAGAAATCATTGAATGACCAGCTTGTGAAATTGGGCTGGGTAGATTCCATCATCCTTTCATGGAAGGAATATGTTTGAGTTAGAAGACTCATTCTTCTAATGCAATACAATTATTATGTTGTACAGTATTCAGTTTATGGAAATTAAGGCAGAGTGTGTTTCCTATTTTTAGAACCAGAGATAAAAAGTATGTGGACTTGGCCAGCCATAGTGACTATCTGGGTGTTAATCTCATAAAATCGGGAGAGACATTACATTAGTGTGTTGATGTATATAAACCTAGATCTAAAATCAAGTCAAACTTTATTACAGGTCACTAACCCAGATTTCATTTTAAAAAGAAAAAGAAAAATGCCAGCATGTAATACAAACTGCAGTATGATATATACATGACAAAATTATCTGTAGACATGCATAACCTACTTTGCTGCCAACAATGCATAAATTCTGCAGGCTACAAATGTAAACTCTGCAGCTACAAGGGTTGTCATGGGATTTATATGTGCCCAAAGAAGCTGCCCATATAATTCCTCTGTCTAACATGGAAATGGACTGAGAAGAAGTGCTAGCTACATTTGTAGGTGTTTCAGTAATACAGGTTGGAAGAAATAGCCAAGTCCAGGTCCAAGCTAAGAGAAAGGCACCGGAAATAAAACAGAGGCTGGAAGTTGATTGGAAAGAAAGGTTCCCTTTATTGATGAAGCAGAGCCACCAACCAGATGTGATTCAGGGGCAGCTGACAAAATGGAGTTGAGAATAGGTGGGGTTTTATACCTTCTCGATTCTTATGAGGTCACATAGGGGTCATGGTTGACTCTATAGGCAAAAGGCGAAATGCAAATCCTAGATTTTTGTCTGAATTACTTTTGTCAACCTGGCTTGATTGCGTTGCTTATTGTATTGTCTATCTGACATTTCTGCCTGATCCAGTCTTTCTGAATGGATTATCAAATCTATGATAAAAATGGCCTTCTCAGTTTCTTCTTGGAGCAGAGAGATAGTGGTTGGTTTCTGCCTTAAGATATTTTTTTTTTTCATTTCTCCTTTAGGGGAAATGCAATATTCTGCCTCTTTTAATATTTCCAAAATCATTTCATTCTTTTTGGGCTTAGGGTTAGGGGCGATTTCCACACAGGTGATCTTTGCTTAATTTGATGAGTTGTTCAGTGACCATTTGAATATACAATGGTACTGAATTAAGTGTAGTTACAACTGGTCCTCGTATTTACATTAGTTATAGTTGATTGCCATTTGTGGCCTTCACTGGATTCTTACAAGGAAAGTCATTGGGAAAACTTGCAAGAGGTTACAAATGGTGACCACATGATACCTTTGCTTAATGATACAAGCTGATTTGCTTAGCAATGGCAATGGAATTCACATTCCTTACTTAAAGAAATTCCAGTCCCAATTACCATTGTTAAATAAGAACTATCAGTAATTACAATAGAGCAGGGCTTGTATCCTGTAGAGCAGAGGTCCCCAACCTTTTTTGCACCAGGGACCGGCTTTAAGGTAGACCAATTTTCCACGGCCCGGGGGGCGGGGCTTTGGTCATATGGGGGTGGGGTTATGGAGGGGTGGAGCTTAGTGACGCAGCCCTCCACACTTCTCCACAGGACGGGGAGAATCAGGAGGCTCCTTTGGCGGCTGGGGGCTGCCTGGCTTTGTGATTTTGGCTGGGGGGGGAGTTAGGAAGGTCCTACTTCTCCACCCCCCAGCCAAAAATTCAAAGCCTATCTGCTGGATACGGGCGATGAGTGGGACAGAGCGGCGCGGAAGCCTCTTGCAGCAGCTGCTACAGCCACCGGCTTCCGTGCCGCTCGTCCCACCCATCGCCCGTATCCAGCAGAAGCTGCTGCCTGAGTGCTCTTGGCCGGCGGGATTCAAAGTGCTGGGGTGAGGGGTGTCCCAACAGCCCCCCCACCCCAGTGCTTCGCCTCCTGCTGGGACACCCCCCACCCCAGCACTTTGAATCCCACCGGCCAAGAGCACTCGGTCAGCAGCTTCTGCTGGATACGGGCGATGGGTGGGACGAGCGGCGCGGAAGCCTCTTGCAGCAGCTGCCACAGCCACCGGCTTCGGCGCCGCTCGTCCCGCTAATTGTCCGTGTCTGGCAGAAGCTGCTGCCCGAGTGCTCTTGGCCGGCGGGATTCAAAGTGCTGGGGTGGGGGGTGTCCCAGCGGGAGGCGAAGCACTGGGGTGGGGGGGATGTCAGGACACCCCCCACCCCAGCACTTTGAATCCCGCCAGCCAAGAGCACTCGGGCAGCAGCTTCTGCCAGACACGGGGAATGAGCGGGATGAGCGGCGCCGAAGCCGGTGGCTGTGGCAGCTGCTGCAAGAGGCTTCCGCGCCGCTCTGTCCCACTCATCGCCCGTATCCAGCAGATAGGCTTTGAGTTTTTGGCTGGGGGGGGACTTAGGAAGGTCCTACTTTCCCCCCCCCCCCAGCCAAAAACTCAAAGCCTATCTGCTGGATACAGGCGATGAGTGGGACAGAGCGGCGCGGAAGCCTCTTGCAGCAGCTGCCACAGCCACCGGCTTCGGCGCCGCTCGTCCCGCTCATCGCCCGTATCCAGCAGATAGGCTTTGAGTTTTTGGCTGGGGGGGGGAGAAGTAGGACCTTCCTAACTCCCCCCCAGCCAAAATCACAAAGCCAGGCAGCCCCCAGCCGCCAAAGGAGCCTCCTGATTCTCCCCGCCCTGCCCGACGCCCCACCCTGTCCTGCATAATGTCCTCTGCCGGGAGGGCAGCGGCGCCGCGGACCAGCTGGAAAACCCCAACGGCCCGGTCCCGGTCCGCGGACCGGCAGTTGGGGACCTCTGCTGTAGAGCTTCACCGCCTTAAATACGACCTATGCATAGCCCATAAAATCATCTGCTACAACATCCTTCCTGTCAACAATTACTTCAGCTTCAACCACAACAATATATGTGCACATAACGGATACAAACTCAGAGTTAAGCACTCCAAACTCAACTGTAGAAAATATGACTTCAGCAACTGAGTTGTTAATGCCTGGAACTCACTACCGGGCTGTATTTTTAATCACGAAATCCCCAAAAGATTACCCTTAGACTGTTGACAACACATAATTCCTAAAAGATCAGTAAGAGCCGTGCATAAGTGCCCTGAGTGCCTAATGTCCCTGTACTATGTTTTTTCTTATTAGTACCAATATCATATATACAGGGGTGGGCAGAAGGCAGGATGGGGTGGAACACAGTTCCACTGGTGGAAATGAAGATACGTGAGCAGCTCCAGCTGATTGGCAGCTGTCACTTCCTGGATTACTGGTCTCGGCTGGGCTCTCTTTTTTCCCCTGCTGCTGCTGCGTCTGTGCTCCTTGCTTCTTTCCTCTTTCCTTCTTCCTGGCCTCAGATCAGTTTCCCTCTCTCCTGTCCGGCTCCCCTCCAGCCTCACGCGGCCACTTCCTGCCTGAGGTACAAGCCAAAAGCATGGGTGGAAGCAGCGCTAGCAGCATTTATGCTTCTGGCAGCACCCGTTCCCCTAGCTACCCAGCCTGAGGCGGGTGGGCGATCCAAGAAGGAGAGTGCGGGAAATGCAAAGCAAATTGTCACCCCGGCGAGCAACACTGGTAAGGTTGTAAGTCGAGGACTTAACAGTTTACTTGAACGATGATGATCGTTCAAGTCACTCCCACCTGATCACATGGTCAGCAAGCCACTCCTACCCAGTCACATGACCATTAAGCCACACCCACAAAATAAGTCACACACACAGTGTGGCAGTAAAAAAATTTGGCTGCCCATTACTGCATGTATATAAACAATGTTATTTCTTTGTATACTACCAATACGTACTTGACAAATAAAATAAATAAAATAAATAAATAAAAATAAATTAGGCATTTGGTGATATTTACCCTCCAACCACTGCTGATGGTGAGAAATCACAGTGGTGTAAAGGCTCTCCAAAGTTCTCTATATGTAAATTCGACCAGATATATAGTACCAGTTAAAAATGGAATTTGGAGTTCCAAGTTACATCTTAGTACATGCTGTTTTTAATTCTTTGCCAAGATGTTAAGCCATTGCTTGAGCTTGTCTCAAATACATCAGCGCCTCACTTGAGAACCCCAATTTATGTAATTTGTCATTTCTTTGGTGTTTTTAAGAAGAGCAATAATGATGTGTCAGGATAAGAGCTACAGACCTTGAGGAGAAAGTGGGCTGATAGAGATAATTTCTGGGTTCATTTTAGGTTAAAAAAACAGTGCTTGATTATGAAAATAAGCTTGGTTACCTGATACGCAGAAGACAGTTTTCTGCCTGAAGGCTTCCAACTCGGAAATTTTTCTCAAAGGTGCATTTGGCCACCACTTTAAATATTTTGGGAAAATGGAAGAACATTGACTATTGCCAAGCTTTTAACCGATTTAATAACATTAATTTTAAATTTGATTTTAATTGCATTGATTGAATAATCTCATTTTATTTTGTGAATATATATTTTTGTTCTGTCTCAAAAATGTCCATATGGTGTAGCCAGTAATATTTGTTTGTTTGTTTGTTTGTTTGCTTGTTTGTTTGTTTGTTTGCTTGCTTGCTTGCTTGCTTGCATGCTTGATTGATTGATTGATTGATTGATTGATTGATTGATTGATTTTTATGCCATCCTTCTCCTTAGACTCAGGGCGGTTTACAACATGTTAGCCATAGCACTTCTTAACAGAGTCAGCATATTGCCCCCACAATCCGGGTCCTCATTTTACCCACCTCGGAAGGATGGAAGGCTGAGTCAACCTTGAGCCATTGATTAGATTTGAATCGCTGACCTGCAGATCTAGCAGTCAGCTTCAGTGGCCTGCAATACAGCACTCTACCTGCTGCGCCACCCCAGCTTTTCTCATGCTTGATATTAGGGGTGTGCACGAAATGGAAATTGCATTTGAACCCCAAAGTTCAGGTTCTGTTCAACAAATGAATTATGCTTTGGCAAGATGGATCCCAGAATATTTAAGGTAGATTTTTGGGTGGAATAAAAACTATAGGAATAAAAACTATAGGAATGAGCATCTTCTCATCTGCTCAATATGGCATGTGGCATATTGAGCTGTGGTAGTGCAGTGGTTAAAATGCAGTACTGCAAACTACAGCATGTCTGCTGATTGCTAGCTGCAGTTTGGCAGTTCAATTCTCACTGGCTCAAGGTTGACTCAGCCTTCCATCCTTCTGAAATGGGTAAAATGAGGACTCAGATTGTAGGGGGCAATATGCTGACTCTGTAAACCATTTAAAGCAGGCTGTAAAGCACTATGAAGTGGTATATAAGACTAAGTGCTATTACTATTGCATTGGTCCATCCACAGCAGTTCACCGTGCCTCCCTTGTCCTATTTCCCTTTAGCTGCTGCCACTAAAGTCCTTCAAGTACGGCACACAAGCTATTCAGCCCCTGGATCCCCTCAGTGCCTAATTTTCTCTATTCTCCTTAGCCGGAGCCATATCTAACCAACAACATCTTTGTTGTGTGTTTCAAAGTGGTCAAAGAGTATTGGAACATTTTGTTATTCCTACTTAGCATCTCTAAGTATAACTAAGTATAACTATCAGAGCTTTTATAACTTGAAGGAAATTCTACCTGGCAGCTTTGGATTGACAGAACCTGAACTTTGGGGTTCAAATGCTTTCTTCTCCTCCTTAATGCTGAATGACCCTAGTTGCCATTTTTAGATCAGTCACTTTGATTACTGTTAATATTAAAAAGATCACAGAAAAAGAGGAAATATTGGACCAGCGCTACTAATAGTGATAAATGGGCATGCCTCTCTTTCCTAGCTCTCTACCCTGATACCCCTCAAATATTCTTGTTTTTAAAAAATATTTGGAGAACGATTCAGGTGAGGGGAAAATATCCAAATAAAATCCATTTGAACAATTCATCATATAATTGTTTCTATGTAATGCTTATGCATATGTATTGCCAAAATACATATTTCTAAGAGCAGGATTTTACCTTTTGAACAGAAATTGTTTTTCAAGTTGTCTTAAGGACCCAAGAAGAGAAGAGTTTATCCGGAGCATGTTGCTAGGATACCTTAACATTTGGTATATTAATATGTGTAGCGTTTCATTATAGAAGAAATAATATAGGGTCTTGGCTACAAGAGCACACAGAAAGTGGAGTAAATGAACCATAGTTTTCCATTCTGATTTGCAAATTAAAATTCTGCATCTTTTATGTTATGACTGTGTAATATAAGTTATGCATAGAAAATACACTGACACTTTAATTCACAGAGAACATGATAAAATGACCCACTTGCTTTCTTACCAAAGAAAATGGTGTTGTAGCGGTTCAAGTGTTGGACTGGGATTGGGAAAACCAAAATTCAAGGTCTGAATTTCAGCCAGAAGAGGCAAACAACAAGAATTAATACTATTCCCTCAGAGAAAAAGTTGAATAAGCATTTGAATAAAGCAATGAGAAGTCCACCTCTTATTTTCTCATCAAACTCAACTTTTATAGTCTTAGGACCAAGAGGAAAGAAATTCTTCTGAAGATGTTAAAATCTAGGCAGGTTCATTAAAGAGAATGTATTTTTAAAATAAGTATTCTGCAACCCGGTAGGGCTTCTAATCCTTAACCAGAAGGTCTGTTGATTTGTAATTCTTTTTTTTTTTTAATAAATTTTATTGATTTTATAAGTTTACAAAAAACAAACATATAACAGTGCACAGTGCATGTGCCCATCACCAAACAACACACACACCCCATCACCCCCACCACCCCTATAGGAGGATTCAAAGACTTTTGAATTATTTGTCTATCTATTAATCCTTGGCTCTATCTTGAACGCTTTTTTTTACTAAAAGAGTGATTGTAGTTTATTTTTCGTATTTACATCACAGATTCTACTTAACATATAATCTTTTACCTTGTTCCATCGCACCAGCAGCTTCTCTAGTTTATTCTCATCAAAATTATTTAATCTTATTTCCATAATTTCAAAATGTATGTAATCCACCATGTACCAATACCAATTCTGTAGTGTCCATTTTGTAGAGTCTTTCCATCCTAATACTATCACCGCTTGAGCACTTTCCAATGCTACAGTTTTAATTTCTTTAGATTCTCCTAGTTCCCTATATTTAATTAAGATTGCTGTTTCTTTTGTAATTATCCAATTAATATTTAACATTTTATTAATTTCATTCTGGACTACCTTCCAGAATTTCTGTATTTCTATACATTCCCAGATCAAGTGCATAAAGATTCCTTTTTTCTGGCATCCATGCCAGCATTTACCTTTCTCTTTCCCCTGGAAGTATGCAAGTTGTGCAGGTGTATAATACCACTTATGTAAGATTTTTCTTCTCATCTCTTTAACTCTCGTATTTTTAATCTTATATATATTTACTATTATTTCTTCCATTTCTCTTTCGTCTATTTGTAAGTCATCCTGCCAACATCTTGTTAAACTTTTAACTACCTCTTCTTGCCTCTGCAATAGCATTCTATATATGTTACTGGCTTGTCCTTTACTTTCATTTATCTTTACCCTTATTATTTTTTCCAAGTTATTTTCTTCTTGTAAGAAGGCTTCTTTATTCTCACTTTTATTTAAACATGTACATATTGCATTAATCTGCAACCATTGCTGTTTACCGATCAGCCATTCCAATCTAGTTCTACTAACTCTTCCATCTTTCTCATATAGCTGTTCCACGCGGCTAAGTTCGCTTCCAGGGCCATGGCCTCCTCAGTGGCCTCCCGCCTGTTCCATTCTCATTACCCCTTTACTATTTAATATTTTAATGATTCTAATTAAATTAGCCTCATCCCCTATATTCAGTGCATGCAACGTTGATAGCTTGGATAACTTTATTCCACTTGTCCTCTGCCATTTAAGCCATATTTCTAAACATGCTTTAAAAGAATCACTTAGGGTACTGATTTCAATTCTATTCCAACTTTTAAATAATAATTCTTTATTATTTATATTATTAATTTCTCTTTCTAATTCTACCCATTTCTTTTTCCCCCATAACTGTAGCTCGATTAACCTTTCAATTTGAAATGCATTTCTATATATTACTAGAGATGGGCTTCCCCAACCTCCTTCTTTTTCTTGTGCATACTGCCAATGCTTCCTTATTCTAGATTTTTTCTCTCCTTCAATCCAAAAGTTTAGTCTATTATCCCATTCTCTTAATTTTGCCTCAGGAAAACTGCCCAGTAAAACTTGAAACAAATACATCATCTTTGGTATTATCATCATCTTAAGGGCCCTTATCTTAGCCATTCTTCCTAAATTTTTTCCCTTCCAATTTTTGATCTGCTTCTGGATTTTTTTCCATATTAAGTTATAATTGGCCGTTGTTATTTTGGATGGATTTTTAAATAACCAAATTCCCAAATATTTCATTTTTTTACAACCTAATTTCAATCCTGAGATTTTTTGAATTTCAATTTGCTCTTTGGGGCCAGTATTTAAGCATATTATCTCTGATTTTTCTATGTTAACCTTAAGCCCAGATTGATCTTTAAATTCTTGAAGTAATATCATTATTTTTTTCATCATTTCAATTGGGGTTTCAGACATTACTATAGCATCATCTGCAAATAAGTTTAATTTCAATTCAAGTTCCCCTATTTGATAGCCTCTCCATTCCTTATCATTTCTAATTTTATTTGCTAAGGTCTCGATTGCTAATGCAAATAGCATTGGGGATAATGGGCAGCCCTGTTTAGTTCCATTTTGAATTTTAATCATTTCTGTTCTATTGCCATTTACTCTAATTTGAGCTACATTATCCTTATATATTGTTTCTATAACTTTACAAAATTTATTTCCCATATTTAAATCTTTACATAGTTGAAATTAGTATTCATGATTAACTTTATCAAAGGCCTTATAAACATCTAATTTTAAAATGCTTAATTTCCTTTTGGTACTGGTAGCATGATGTAGAACATTAATCACGTTTCTTATTGGTTCAAAGATTTTCCTTCCTTTCACAAATCCATATTGATCTTCTCCAATTATTTTTGGTAATATATTCTCCACCCTATTTGCCAATATTTTCATAAATATTTTATAGTCCTGATTTAACAAGCTAATAGGGCGATAGGAACTAGGATCCGT
Organism: Erythrolamprus reginae; assembly: GCF_031021105.1. Lineage (NCBI taxonomy): Eukaryota > Metazoa > Chordata > Lepidosauria > Squamata > Dipsadidae > Erythrolamprus > Erythrolamprus reginae. Next base: position 179,336,811 of record NC_091950.1, read on the forward strand.
TAAATCACGATCTGGTTTTGGGACTGTTATAATTTCTGACATTTTCCACGTCTGTGGAGTTTCAAAAGTTTCCATTACATTATTAAACAATTTCTCCATATACGGTAATAATTCGTTCATATACACTTTATAATATTCAGCTGTAAAACCATCTGGACCAGGAGCTTTAGCAGGTTTCAATCCCTTAATAACTCTAGATATCGCCTCACTTGTAATTTTTGCATTTAACATTTGACTGTCCTCTTTCTTTAATTGCTTTTTAACCTCTGAAGTTTGTGAAACAACATACTCTTTTTTATATAATTCCCCATAAAAGTCTCTCATTATTTTTTCCATTTCTACAGTATTACGTTTTATTAAACCATCCTTATCTTTTAAAGCAGAGATAAAAGATTTCTCTTTTCTTTTTTTTAAATAATGTACCATTTGCTTCATAGATTTCTTGTTCCAGCTTCTAATTCTATGTTTCATAATCATCTTCATTTTATTCCAATTTTCCTCATCAAGTAATTGCAATTGCTTTTTCTTAAATGATAATAATAAATTCCATTCTCTGTTTCTTGTAATTTTTAAAGTTTCTTGGATTAATTCTATCTCTTTTAATAGATTATTCCTCTTAACATTCCAGGATTTCCTAAGGAAAGCTTCCGTACTAATGCAGTTACCTCTCATCACTGCTTTATGTGTATCCCAGACTATTGTTTCTTTAACCTCGCCTGTTGCATTAATACTAAAGAATCCATTGAGTTCCTTTTGTAATTTAGTTCTGCTCTCCTCATTTGCAGAGACAATGGGGTTATACCTCCAAATTCTTTGTTTGTTACAAACCCCTATTTCTAACACAGCTAACATAGGAGCATGATCTGATAGCCAGATGGTTTTCACTTCTGCTTTCTTCAACTTAACCTTATCTGTTTTATTAATTAACATGTAATCTATACAGCTAAATTTATTATGTCTTGCAGAATAGAAAGTGTCTCTTTTAACCACATTTTGATGAAGGTCCATCATATTAATTTTATTTAAATGTAACTTTTTCTTATCCCCCTTCCCTGTTGTTAATTCCAAATTAAAATCACCTGCTAAAACCACTATACCTTCCGCAAAATTATCTAATTTCCGTTTTACATTTATTATAAATTGTTTTGCATTTACGTTAGGGGCATAAATAACCGCTAGAGTTACTAGATTATTTCTTATTTTCCCCTTAATAAATAACATTCTACCATCCTTGTCTCTCTTAATATTGCTTAACTGAAAATCCACTCTTCTATGAACCATTATTGCCACCCCTCTGGATTTGTTCGTTCCTTTCGATTGATAAACTCTTTCCCATTCAATATTTGTTACTAATTTATTTGTTTTTTCCCTTCCCTTATGGGTCTCCGACAAGAATAAAATATCTGCCTTACAGTCTTTAGCCAGCTTCATGATTCTACATCGCTTTTTCTGTGATGAAAGACCATTTACATTGAGAGATAGAAGGCCTAAATCACCCATTTACATAAACTAAATGCATTTCCTCTTTCAACAAAACAGAGCCTACCGGAGAATTGTTTATTTTCCCAAAGAATCCACACCCTTGTGCCCCTCCCCTGACCTTCCCACAGGGGAAGGCAACGGAAAAAAAACCTTCCGTTACTGAGAGGCACTCTTTGATCTACGTTCCCTCTGAAAGCCCTCCCTTCTCCCCCATTTTACAAAACAATAAAAGATTCCCCCCTCCTTCCCTCCTCTCCCTTTATTAACTAGCGTGAACCCCCAACAAGAAGTACAAAAGTATGAAAAAAAAATTAATTAGTTGAAAAACTTAATACCATATTAGCACGACAACTCAGTTCAGTTTATTATTTTTTCTTCTGTCTGGTCACACGAGGCTGATCACGCTTCTCCGATTGCAGTGAGGCCAATTCTCTTTGAAGTTCGGCAATCTTCTCCTCCTTGGTTTGTTCTGACTCGCGAAACGGTTCTGCTGCATCTGGCCGGTCGATCGATGCCTGGGTCTGCATTGCTTCCTCTGGATTTAATCCCAATTGTAAAAGCAGCTTCCTTCCTTCTTCTAATGACTTTGCCTGGAAAAATTTAGTATCTTTAAACACAATAATGGTGGCAGGATATCTCCAAGAAAATTTAATCCCATTTTCATACAGCTGAGAAGAGATCTCTCTCATCTGGTTTCTCATCTTGAGAGTCTCGGCAGATAAATCTTTTAAAACACGTATTGGAAAGGCTTTGTAGCGTAAGTTTAAAATCTGTTTGAGTTCTTTAAAAATCTCTGCAGCTCTTCTTTCTGAAAGAAATCTGATAACAATGTCTTTTGAATCACCCCTGCGGGGTCCAAAAGCCCAATGCGCTCTTTCAAATTCTTGCAACTCACATGTAACTTTGTTCTCAATGAACCACTGGAGGATTTCTTGAATAAGTTGTTTGCCCCCCCCCCAAAAATCTTTGGGGAAGCCTCTCAAGCGTATGTTAGCACGACGCTGTCTATCTTCAAGATTTATGATACGAATTTCCTGGCGAGATTTCCCCGCTTCCAGCTTTCCAATCCTTTGGTCTTGAGTTTTTGTTTGTTGTTTCAGTTCCGCCATTCCGGTTCCCAGTGCCGATAAATCTTTTTTCATCTCTTGGAGCAATTTGCCCATATCAGCAAACCCTTTAAGCAACGAGTCCATCTTCTCCTCCAGCTCCACAGCAGACGCCATCTTCGCTTTGTTCTTACTTCTTCACCCAACCGCGTCAAAAAGAGTTATTTACTTCAACTTTTAACTCCTTCTGGTAAAGTTTTTCGACAGTTTATTCAGTTCACTCTCCTCTCAGTCCACTTTTAGTAAGCTAGAGAGGGTAGTTAAGGGTTAACTTTTATTTCTTTTTCTTCATGTGGGAGAGCTTTCCCTTGGTGCGTCAATCCTGGTGACGCATGCGTAGATCTCTGTTGATTTGTAATTCTTAACCAGAAGGCTTTGATTTATGTTTTGACATGACCTCATCACACTGAACGATATCTTGAGAAAGGACCCAGACTTATCAGATCAGAACCATTACTTCTTTCCTCCTTTGATACTCTTCAGTTCATACAATATGTAGGGCATGCCCAGAACCTATTTCGCCTAAAGCAAAGAGCTGGTTGAGGTGGGTTGGTCTTGTGTCAACACATTCATTGAGTCTGTCATCTGCACTTCTATAATGGTCAGGGTTGGTTCTGCAACCCAACAAGACTGACACAGATTTCAGAGGATAATCAGAACTGCAGAAAAAACAATTGCTGCCAACCTGCCTTCCACTGAGGACCTGTATACTGCACGAGTCAAAAAGAGAGAGGTGAAAATATTTACTGACCCCTCACATCCTGGACATAAACTGTTTCAACTCCTACCCTCAAAACGTCGCTACAGAGCACTGCACACCAAGACAACTAGACATAAGAACAGTTTTCCCCCCGAATGCCATCACTCTACTAAACAAATAATTCCCTCAACACTGTCAAAAATTTTACTAAGTCTGTAGTTCTATTTCTACTAGATTTTTTCAGCATTCCTATCACCCATTTCCTCCTACTCAGGAATGTATGACTATAACTTGTTGCTTGTATCCTAAGATTTTTATTAATATTGTTTCTTCATTGCTTATTTGACCCCTATGGCAATCATTGAGTGTTGTACCACATGTTTCTTGACAAATCTATATTTACTTTTATGTACCCTGAGAGCATATGCACCAAGACCAATTCCTTATGTGTCCAGTCACACTTGGCTAATAAAGAATTCTATCCTATCCTATTCTAATCTTTAATACTTCAGACAGGTGGTAAAAGGGTTTTTTATTTATTTATTTAGCAAATTTACAGCATATCCTTTCTAGTGTCTAAAGGTAATAAGGAAGCTCCATGCTTCTTATTCACACTCCAGCAATATTACATCCTGCACCCATCGCCAAAGCTCTAGAATATTTAAAAAAATACCTTGGTACAATAGTCACAGAAGGATATAGATTAAGAACATAAAGTGCTAAAATTGCATGAAGTTCCGGGTGAGCTTTTGAATTCCAGAATATCACTAAGTATTTGCTGTCTGCTCCACTCCCCAAACTGTTATCTGGTGTGAGAAGAAAACTCCCGTTGATATCAATTATAACTTTTCTAAATTTAATAACTTAAAAAAGAGATGTGTTCAGTCCGATTCTCTCTCTCTCCATCCTATCCATCTAGAGAAAAGGGAGAAAAGATAATTAATGTAAAGCTTTCTGTGATATAATGAGCAGAAGGATTAGAATGGCTCTCAGTGAAGAATATAAACAATCACTTACGTATTAAAAAGGAAACAAGAGCCACACTTAGGCCTGTTTTTTTAATCTGGAATATCCAACATTTGAGTGCCATTACTAAAATGATGCTTTAAACCTATATTTAAAAGTTTTCTTTATATAAACCTGTAAACCTATAATACCTGTAGCAAACACATTGGTTTCCTTGTGAAGTCTATAGGTCAAAGCATGGAATCAGCACACATACAGCTGTATATATGAAGACTCCATAAGTAAAGATATTTATTTTCAAAGGGCAAATGCCTACAGTATCCATCAGCATGCCAGCAGCAAAAACAGGAGTGTTGAACCCCCTAGATCAGTGATGGCAAACTTTTTTTTGCTCAGGTGCCAAAAGGACGGGTGAATTTATTTATTTATTTATTTATTTATTCATTCATTCATTCATTCATTCATTCATTCATTCATTCATTTTGTCCAATACACAATTAGGGTTTTAGTGGGTATATATGTATATACACATAGTAAAATACATGATGAAGGGTATAGAGGAGATACTCATAGTAAAATATATCTAAGAAAGAATAGAAAAGAAGATATAGTAATAGAACATATCAATGAAAGAATAGAAGAAGAGATATCGGAATAGAAGAAAGGTATAGGAGATATAGGAGAGCAATAGGACAGGGGACGGAAGGCACACTAGTGCATTTTTACTCACCCCTTACTGACCTCATAGTAATCTGGATAGGTCAACCATAGATAATATAAGGGTAAATTGTTGGGGGTTTGGGGATGACACTATGGAGTCCGGTAATGAGTTCCATGCTTTGCGTGATAAGTGTGCAGGAACATTCCCTCACCCATAATGCAATGACTTTCCCCCATGCATGTGTGCACAACCCCTCCTGCTGTCCCCCTGTGCATGCGTGCAGGCCTCACTGAAGCCTCCAGACTTCTGGTAGGGCTTTTGGAGGGTTTTTCACCCTACCCAGCCTTCAGGAAGCCTTCCTGAAGCCTGGGGAGGGCAAAAAACAGCTCAATTGGCGTACTGGAAGTTTATTTCTGAACTTCAGGTAGGCCCATTGGATCCATTTTTTGCCACCCACAGGCTCCAGAGACTTTCCTGATGCCTGGGGAGGGTGAAATTGATTTTCAGACCTCTGGAAGGCTGAAAATCAGCTGGCCAGCACACACAAGCACACTGGAACTGACATAAGTCAGTGCTTCATGTGCTCCCAGATATGGCTCCACCTGCCACCTATGGCACAGATGCCATAGGTTCGCCATCACGGCCCTAGATATCATATATTAAATGAGACTAGTTAAAAGAAGAATTAGAGTTCTTCCTCATTCCTAATGCTGGACAGGGAATCAACCTGGTTTAAGGAGTTGTTGCTGGGATTTTAGCCCATTATTCAGTTTTGGCATGATACTTACTTTATTTACAGAATTTGAAAAACCATTTCAGACCTCACCTTCCTTAGTTTTCTTTCACATAAAGGCAAAGAAGAGGGGCTGCATTTAGTACTGCATTCAATTTTGGTCACCACAATGTAAAAAGGATGTTGAGACTCTAGAAAAGGTGCAAAGAAAAGCAACAAAAATGATTAGGGGCTAAAACATATGAAGAACAGTTGCAAGAACTGAGCATGGCTAGTTTAATGAAAAGAAGGACCAGGGGAGATATCATAGCAGTTTTCCAATATCTCAGGGGTTGCCACAAAGAAGAGAGAATCAAACTATTCTCCAAAGCACCTGAGGGTAGAACAAGAAGCAATGGATGAATGCTGAACAAGGAGAGAAGCAACTTAGAACTAAGGAAAAATTTCCTGAAACCTAGAACAATTAATCAGTGGAACAGCTTGCCTTCAGAAGTCGTGAATGCTCCAACACTGGAAGTTTTAAAGAAAATGTTGGATAACCATTTGTCTCAAGAAGTGTAGGGTTTCCTGCCTAAGTTGGGGGTTGGACTAGAAGACCTTCAAGGTCCCTTCCAAATCTGTTGTTAGAAACATAGAAACATAGAAGACTGACGGCAGAAAAAGACCTCATGGTCCATCTAGTCTGCCCTTATACTATTTCCTGTATTTTATCTTACAATGGATATATGTTTATCCCAGGCATGTTTAAATTCAGTTACTGTGGATTTACCAACCACGTCTGCTGGAAGTTTGTTCCAAGGATCTACTACTCTTTCAGTAAAATAATATTTTCTCATGTTGCCTTTGATCATTCCCCCAACTAACTTCAGATTGTGTCCGGTTGTTGTTGCTTCTATTGCTGCTGTTGCTGTTGTTATTATTATTATTATTATGAAAATTTGTATGCTATTATTATTATTGTTGTTGTTATTATTATTATTATTATTATTATTATTATTATTATTATTATTATAATTAAGATTTGTAAGCTTCTGTTATTACAACCCTGTAATAAAAGTATAAAAGTAGTCTGGTTTATCTAGAAAGGCTGACTTCCAGGTGTGGTTTACCTAGAAGGGCATAATTTAATAATCCTCAGACTCAGAGATGCTCAAATGACTGTGGAAGGCAGTGATCAGAGACCAGAGCCAAGTAGACATGCTGACACTTTCCCCTTTGACCAGTAGAGGCCCGGGCATTGCTTTGATAGAATGAAAGCACAGCAGAGAAGCCACATAGCTGGGCTTATGTCATAAAAATTGGAAAATACCTCTTTTGAATTGGAGCAGTGAAATACTCTTGTAAGCTTTCTCCATACTGGGTTAAGAACGTGTTGAATGTCTTGTCTGTTCAAGCCCTAAGGGTTGGCATCTGATCCAAACATTTTGAAATATGATCCTTTTATTTGAAATGAATCTGTCAAGGGGGACCTGAACAGAGAATATACAATCGGGGTATCCTTGGCATTGGCACTATCAATTACATCATAGTTTCCTTAAATCTAATTAGTGTTAGCTCTTTAAAAATTCATATGCAACCTGACAGTGATCATTTCCTCTTAACCATACATTTAACTGACAGCTCATTGGAAAATTGTTCAACTAATGCTCCTCTGTTTCAAGCTCTAACTTTTAAGGACTCTTAAATTAAATAATATCTAGAGTGCTTGAGACAACTATTCTATATTTGTTCTGCTTTCTCACTGGAACCAGGCTTCATCAAATCATCTAAATCCCCAAGAAGCATTCCATTTCCTCCATTATTGCAACCACCATTGCAACCAACCTGCCTTCTATTGAGGACCTGTACAATGCATGGGTCAGAAAGATGGCTAAGAAAATATCTACAGACCCTTCACATCCTGCACATAAACAGTCTCAACTCCTCCCTTCAGGACACTGCTTTAGGCCATTGCATGCCAAAAGAACTGGACACAACGACAGATTTTTCTCTCATGCCATAACTCTGCTAAACACCTAATTACTACAGTACTGTCTTATGTGTAAGGATGTAGTATGGCTGTATCATTATTTTTCTCATCTTTTCTACTGCCTTGCCCTACTGATATATTATGATTGTATCATTTTGTTTTTTATATCTACACTAAGATCTGGCACACTGGAGACAAATTCCTTGTGTCCACACAATACCACACAATTAGACATGAATATGGGGCAGCAACTATGGAAAAGGAACTATAAGATGATGATGATGATGATGGCAACAGTATTTAAAGGAAATATGTGCAAGATGTTTTATAGATGGCATGTGTCTCCAAGGAGACTAGCAATTATGTTTAAGAATAAATCAATGAAGTGCTGGAAATATAAACGCACACGTGGCTCCTATTATTATTATTATTATTATTATTATTATTATTATTATTATTATTATTATTGTTATTATTATTATTATTATTATTATTATTATTATTAATTAGATTTGTATGCCGCCCCTCTCCGAAGACTCGGGGCGGCTCACAACAGTAATACAAAAACAATATAACAGTGAGACAAATCTAATATTAAAATAAAACATATCTAAAACCCCAACAATTTAAAACCATACAACACATACATACCAAACATAAAATATAAAAGCCTGGGGGAGGATGTCTCAGTTCCCCCATGCCTAGCGATAAAGGTGGGTCTTGAATAATTTACGAAAGACAAGGAGGGTGGGCGCCCTTCTAATCTCTGGGGGGAGTTGATTACAGAGGGCCAGGGCTGCCACAGAGAAGGCTCTTCCCCTGGGGCCCGCCAAATGACATTGTTTGGTCGACGGGACCCGGAGAAGGCCAACTCTGTGGGACCTTATCGGCCGCTGGGAATCGTGCGGTAGAAGGCAGTTCCGGATGTATTCTGGTCCAATGCCATGAAGGGCTTTAAAGGTCATTACCAACACTTTGAATTGTGATTGGAAACCGATCAGCAGCCAGTGCAGGCCACGGAGCGTTGCATATCATATATGGTAGAATTGCACGGAAACCAAAAAATATTGGACAGATGTTCAAATATGGATTGAGAAGATACTGAAGCAAAGTATTGACCTAAAACCTGAAATATTCTTGTTAGATATCATCCCAGAAAAAAATTATTTAGTAGAAATATATTTAATTGTACACATAGTGACTGCTGCTAGAATTGTATATGCACAAAATTGGAAGCTGAACAGAATACCAACAGAAAGAGAAGTACTAAGAAAGATTATGGACTGTGCGGAAATGAACAGACTTACAATGAAAATTAAAGACAAAGAAGATCCAGAATTTTATAAAATTTGGGGGAAATTTTATGAGTGAATTGAAAATAAAAATGGATAAAATAATTAATGCAAAATTAATGTAAAAGAGATAAAGGAATGAGAAATAAGATTGAAGAACCCAGTTGACAAAAAAAGAAAAGGAGACAGTATTAGATAAATATGTGGCACATACTGAAATGTACGTTAGAAGAGGTTTGAAATGAAATTTAAGATTTAAGAATATGATTATTAGAATTAGAATATGAAGAAAAATTGTTGCTTTTTAGATTAAAATTAGTTATTGAAATTATATTTTAGTTTTTTTATATAAATTTCTTTTTTAGTTGTTTTCCCCCCCTCTTTTTTAGACAGACAGAATAATTAGTGATAAATTGAAATATGATTTAAGATATTTTATCAATTCTCACATAAGAGATTTTATAAATATATTGTTAGGTATTGATGGTATATGTGTTGTTACGTATGAATGTTTTTAAGTTGGAAAAAAATAAAAAAACCTTATATTAAAAAAATTCCTTGTGTGTCCAATTATACTTGACCAAGAAAGTATTATGTTCTGTTGTGTTCATCAAAAAGCCACTTGGATTCAAGATAATCTAATTGTTAAATCCTTAATAAAGAATCCTAGAAAGGAATTTCCTTCAGGGTCTTGTGTGATGCAGTTAAAGCTAAACTAGCTAAATCTTAGCGAGTTTCTACAGTTAACAGTACTGTTTACTTGAGGGAATTGATATTTGACCAGAGAAAAACTCTTCTAAAGTATTAAAAGAAACAGGGAATCCAATCAAACTACTGGTCAAAACTTGCCAAAATGGTCAAGAGTGAGAAATGGGGAGCCTTTTGATATCTAATATCCAGTATTGTAATTTTCAAACAAATCAGCTGAGTTGGTTAGACTGATTCCTCTTGAACTTAGGCTCAGCATAATTTAGCAACAAATCATGAGGGGGGAAAATCTTTTTTGCTTGAAAGCATAGGCCAGATCAGCCCCACTGGCTCCTGACAAGATTCACAAGCTTATTCTTCAGTTGAAAAATGGATGGGCAACACAAAGAAATTTGATTTCAGATGAACTGATGAAGATTAATCCTTACTGCTGGGATCTGATATTGAGTTCCCCATTCATCAAAATGATTGTGCCTGTTGTTGAGTTCAAATACTGAAGAGGCAGGAGACTGGCAGGGGTTTAAATTTGGGAAGGAACCAATCAGAATTTCCCTCCTCCACTTCCTTGTTGGACTGTAGTGAAAACTAACCAGCTTCTCAGGACATAATATCCCTTCCCCTTTAGTTCAGTGCATAAACTAGCATATGCAATCATCTAAATACGTAGGACGTTTAACTGTTATCGTTGACCTGCGCAGTTCATTTGGGGCGTTGGCTGAGGCTGAAGAGAATGTGCTTTTTTTCTCTGGTTCCCTCTCTGGAACTTTCTGGAACAGCTCATCCAATGTGTCAAATTCGGATGAGCTGACTTCTTGTTGTCGCTGAGTAGCGCCTCCAGATCAAAAGGTAAGTTCACTGGCTTTCGGGAATTAGTTGTAGCTGTAGGCAGAACATTTTTAAGGGGTGGGCCTGTTTCCCAGTTGGCATTTAATGGCCGGAGGTCCCGTATTTGGTCCACACGGCACCACCAAGTTCTGCCATCCCCCAGGCCTATTATGTATGACTTTGGACCTGTTATTTCCAGGACTTTCTCAGATACCTACAGGGGACCCATGGCGAAGTTTCTTGCATATACTGGATCGTTTATTTCAAATGTTTGTATTTTCACCATATTGACACTTTCCTTCTCAATTGGGTAACTTGGGTGTAACCTTTTGAGGACAGACAGATCTTGCCACATAGTTGTCCCACGATTCATTTTCTCCAACAAATGGAGTTGGCAGATGGTAGGATGACATCACAGTGCTCTAGTTGGCTGCTTTTTCTTTGATCAGTTTGAATCTGGCGCCTCGGGTTCTGACACTTCCTTCTGGCCAGGCTGGATTGCCTTTGTTTAAAAATCCTCTTCAATATCCCATCTTCATTGCCATTGTTGATTTCAGATACTGAAGATGCAGGAGACTGGCAGTGAGACTTCAGCTCTTTATTGGTTTTAGTGAGAAAACATCAGCAACCGATACAAAAGGGAACTACTTCAGACCTGGCAAATTACTAATTAGTTTAGATTCCTCTGCTATTATAGAGACTCTGCAACTCTGTAAGAAGAATGGCACATAAATTTAATATATAAAAATAAACTAATGAACCATTTCACCTGTGTCATAAATTCATTTTTTTTACTTCTAAATCTACAGTGTAGCTATATCTGTTTATTGGCCAGTTATAAATCTTTGCATTTTACTATTCAGCTGCACTTTTATGCTGTCTTTTGGCTTTATTCTTTGATGCTATTTTGGCATATTTGCATCGTTGTCCTTGCATGATTTTGTCCTGCCCCTGTTTATTTTTTTTGTTTTCTCTGGTTTTTCATAAACTTGCAGATTAAAACTTCGCACTTGTTTCCTTTAATGATATTCCTAACAGTGGGTAAGAGAAGGCACTACCTATTTTGTGAAAATGTTTGTTCCAGAGAACCATTTTATTTCTGGAATAGCTTTTCCAGTGTGCTCTCCTGGTGTTTTGGATAATAGCTTTCTCTAACTCTAGCCAGATTTGCTCACAACAGGTAAATTAGGAGTTGCATGCAGAATATAAGATCAACTATGTTGGGAAAGGCAATCCAAAGAGTTGAAATCTTGAAGTCACTATTTTGTTAATCAGGCAAAGTTTTTTTAGGGAGTCTTAAAACATGGCTGTTAGGGAAAATTAATACTGTTTGCAAATTGTAATTGGGGTGCTTTTCTATTTCTGCTGCTTCCAATATGAACATTGAGGTCTTTTGACTACTCATGTGGTGCATCAACTTATGCGGGACTGATGGTGCATCAACAGATGTTGTAACTGGGAAAGGTTAAGTCTCTCCATTTCACTTCTCTTAAGTTCAGATGTTTAATAATAACTCAAGTTCTTTTAATTACATTGGTTTATGTTAAAAATATTTACAAAAACACACCGAAACTTTTATTCAAAGGTTATGGAGTGTTTGGTGCTCTCTGAGCTTGGTTGGTTTCTTAAAGACATTTCATTACCTAGCTAGGCAACATTATCAGTTGTAGTGAGTGTAGGGTTAATCCCTGCTTTATTTATCTGGTGTTTATCCTTGTTTATCTGGGTGTTGGCTGTTAGAAAAGATGTGTTCTGATTTTTTGTTTGCTTCTTAGATTGTTTTTTTTTAAATATCTATTGAATGGTGTGTAATGTTTCATTACATACCCTAAACTAGGAACTACCAAGGGAACAAACAAGCAAGGAAACAAACAAACAGTCAAGCATAAAATAGTAACCTAATTAAAGAACTACTAAGGAGAAAGCCATACCCCATCCGTGGCAGGGATGAAACTTAAATGAAAACAGTGAACAAAGCCACCACTCATTACCATTGATGCTATTATCTATCTGAATAATGAAATGTGTGCCAGAGAACAACCAAGCTCAAGAATTCCACAGTTCAACCCTAAGCTATAAATACTCTCTTATATTCTGACGTTAGCCTAAAATATGCTTAATTTTGTAATTTGGAGTTTTTTTATCAGATAAATACTTATTTCTGTGTATATATTTTTTTCTAACACACTCTTATATTATTTTGTACTCTTTCTTGTACATAATTTTCCATTGAAAAATTCTGAGATGGATTCCCATGTTAAGTAATGCAAAACAAGAAAGAGCTTAATAAACAATGAATTGCCTTCATTTCCCTTATTCACAAATGCCCGGTCGGCGGCTTAAACCGCCGGCCGAAATTGCCTCCAGAGCCGGGCTACGAGCTCTACGGAGCTCCAAACTTCCGGTTTCCAGTGAAACTGGAAGTTCGGCTTTTGGCAGGGCACCAAGGTGGCACGCTGCATGCAGGGCTTGGGGGGAGGTCCTGGATCGCCCTATTTAAGAGCGGTCCGAGCAGGACCTCCTCCTTGCCCTGCTGGATTTGCAAAGCGAACACCCGCCCGCCCTCCACTATCAACAGTGTGTCGGAAGGAGGTTGCTTCGGGGCCGAATAGGAATTTTTTGCAGCCTCCCCTTTAGAGGCGGCTGTTTTTCCGCCTATTCCACACTGACAGTACGGATGGAATGGTTAGGGGGTGCGGCACCATGTAGATATTAATCAGGCTTCCCTCTGGTCACTGGGGTTTGGCAGGTTAGGGGCGGAAATGGGCAGTAGGAGCGAATGCTCCTTTGGGCATCTTTTAAAAGGATGATGGACCACCTCTCTCCAGGAACTATAGGTTATTACAACTTCGGGGATTGGAGAGAGGATGTCCATGGGACTCACTGGATCCAATTTCCCTCGGGGATTGGAGGGTGAGCTCCTCCCACACGCCAAAGGGCATGGCTTGGATCCAGGTGAAGGAAGATACCTTCACCTGGTTCAGCAAGGAGTTTTTGCCCAATGTTGCCCAGGAAGGTTTTGGCAAGAATTTCCGCCCCGTTAGTTTTTGGCCTCTGCAGGTCCTTTGTTTATAGTTGAATTTAAATATTCAAATTTACGTATTTAAAGTTACATTATTTAAATTTATGTTAATTTAATAAAGTGACCCTATTATTTAACCCATATACTGTCACAGCGTCTTTACTCTGCTTCCAGGGCAAATCAGTGGATCTCCTTTTGCATCAATAACTTCAGCTGTTGGTATCCTAGCATCTTTTATTGACAGCTTTGTTCTCTTACCAATTTTTGCCGGTTAGACTTCTGCTTGCTACGGCAATACGACGTTATAATGGAAAATCACTGACCTGCAGAACAGAGTACAATAAAAAACCAAGCCGAGCATGTTTGAAGGATTTAAGACTGTTTTGAGGATTGAACTCTGTTTTACCAAACTGGAGGGAGACTTCTAAAATATGTCCAGAGGAAACCAACACTGTCCTGACATTGTTTATAGACAGACAGACAGTCAGACAGACAGACAGACAGACCATAGTGGGTTCCTACCGATTCAGTTGATGCCATTGTACTGGTAGCAAAAATGGAGCTGTGCACACAGCTCCGCATCGCCGGTGTGCACATGTGCAGAGCAAGATTTTACTTCTGCGCATGCCCAAGAAGCAAAATCTTGCGAGGGGATGTATGCACGCGTGAGATTTTGGCAAATTTCTTTGCTTCTGTGCATGTGTGTCCTTGTGAAATTTTGCTTCCTGTGCATGCGCAGAAGCAAAATCTCACTTGATCGTGTATGTGTGCATGCCGGAGCTCCGCAGCTGCATGTACCATGCACTGGTAGCGGTGGGAGTGGCAACCCCCACCTGAGACAGACATTTCCCAGAATAATTTTATGCTATGGTTGAAACTAAAGAAATACACAAAAGCTCCTAGTAAGAAAAGAATATTTTCAGTTTTGCATTTCAAATGCTTTGTTGTCTGCATGGCAGATAGCTACTTAGAGTATTGGTTATAAAATACAGTATGTTCTTTCTATTAAAACTAATCTTTTGGAAAGAAACATTTGCTAGCAGAATAAAATCAATAGTTTATCAGCATTACTTTTTGATTTGCAGCAAACATTATTAGCTTTGAAATGAAGTCAGAACCGTGTGCCATTGCCATATTTAAAACTAATATTTTTTAAATCCACCATTCTTATGTGAAAGTCATCTACCCTTAATGACAACTGAATGGCAGATTTTTAGAAGGGCTTTAAACAGATGGTTTTACAATTTTGAAAATAGTATTTACAGTAATCATTTGTTGTTGTTTTTTTCCCTAAAGGATGAATTTTTAATTTTTTTTTTGGTTGCAGAAGCTTCACTACATGCACACCGTCAGGCTATTGAAGAAGTTCCAGATGGTTGAGAATTGAAAGTTCAGGAATGGCTTGCTAGCTTGGGGGATCCATCACTTTTACTGGATGAGATACCAGGAAAGGTCACAAAAGATACAAAAGACCTGACCAGGGGAATAGCAGAAGATTTGCAGGAGAGGCGGAGTAACGACACGGACACAAGAGCTGGATTTAACTGGGTCATTTTTATTAAATTAAATTAGCATAATTTATTCAAATAAATTAGCATAAATTAGCATAAAATTTGCATAACAACTATGACCCAAACAATGGACCTGCAGGGTCAAACAATTGCTTCCGGGGCGGAAAGGTTACGTCACATAAACTTCCTGGGCAACTTATGGGCGTAGCTCGATGCTAGTCCAGGTGAGGGACCCCTCCCTCACCGGAGACCCTGCCATGCCTTGCATGAGGGGGGTCACGCCGGCTAACCCCTAACAGGGGACTTAAAGGTGCGTGACCCAAAGACAGGTTCCCCCCAACTGCTCAGGTCGCTTCCACCACAAGCTTGGAGAGAACCTGTCAATCATCCCCAAAGATGCCCAAGGGAGAACACCAGTTGCTAGACCACCACCCAGTTTTCCGCCCCTAACCTGCCTATCCAAATGACCAAAGGTAAGCCAATCAGCCTACTAAGTGCAAGCACCCCCTAACCGCACATCCATCATCCCAGTGTGGAATGGGCAAAAAAATGGCCCTACGAACGGGCAGAACCGCAAAAAATTCCCATTCGGCCCCCCTAGGGGTGACCCACCTTAGCACACTGTAAAATAGGGATCTTCGCCTCTGCTGTGACTATCGGCGCCTTAACGCCATCACGGTATGGAATAGGTACCCCTTGCCCTTGATCCCTGAACTCATGGACCGGTTGCGGACGGCAACGGTGTTCACCAAAATTGATTTGTGCAGTGCATACAATTTGGTCCGGATGCGGGCCGGGGATGAGTGGAAGACAGCGTTTGGCACGCGTTACGGCCACTTTGAATACACCGTGATGCCCTTTGGCCTCACCAACGCCCCGGCCGTGTTTCAACATCTGATGAATGACGTGTTCCGGGACATGTTGGACCATTTCGTGGTGATTTACCTTGATGACATTTTAGTGTATTCCCTGAACCATGCCTTGCATTTGGACCATTTGTGCCGGGTCCTGCTCCGGTTGCGGGAGCAGCATTTGTATGCCAAGCTGGAGAAGTGCCAATTCTTCCAGACTACCGTAGAATTCCTTGGGCACATTTTGTTTCCAGGTGGCATTTCCATGGACCCGGGTAAAGTGGCCGCACTTCAGTCTTGGCAACCTCCACGACGGGTGAAAGACTTACAACGTCTTTTGGGGTTTGCGAACTACTATCGGGCTTTTGTTCCGGGGTATGCCACGTTAACCACGCCCTTGACTCGGTTGTTACAAAAACAAGTCCTGTTTGGTTGGGGGGAGGCGGAAGAGCGGGCTTTTGATGCCCTGAAAGCAGCGTTCATGGTGGAACCGCTTCTGCGCCATCCTGATCCTGCTCGGCTGTTTGTGTTGGAAACAGACGCCTCAGATGTAGCGGTTGGCACAGTGCTCCTCCAAGCCCATCGTCCCGGTGACATGCTGTTTCCGTGTGCCTACTTCTCCCGCAAATTGTCTCCCTCGGAAAGGAATTATACTATTTGGGAGAAGGAACTCTTAGCGGTGAAGGCCACCTTTGAGCATTGGCGGCATTACCTGGAGGGGGCCCATCACCAAATTGAGGTACGGACGGACCACCGGAACCTCGAGTATCTGCAGACGGCTCGGAAATTGAACCAGAGACAGATCCGCTGGTCCTTCTTTTTCACGCGGTTCAATTTCCACATCAGGTACACTCCCAGCGCCCAGAACCCTCGAGAAGACGCCTTGTCGCGCAAGCCGGAGTACACGCACCCGAAGGAGCCAGCTCCTCTGCAGACGATTCTACCCCCTGCAGCTTTGGCTGTGACTCAGGACCCAGTGGACTTGTGTCGCCGTTTACGGGAGGCGCAGCGGGAGGATGGGTTTGTAGCGCAGAGGGTGCGGGAGTTAACACCCAATTCCCCCTGGACATTTCAAGACGGTCTGCTTCGGTACCGGGGGCAGCTGTATGTTCCCGCTGGTCCAGTGAGAGGGTTGATTATGACCCAGTGTCATGACTGTCCAGTGGCGGGGGATTTTGGCCTGTTCAAAACATTGGAGCTGGTCTCTCGGACATTCTGGTGGCCACGCATCCAAGATGATGTGAGTTCCTATGTGGCCACCTGTGTCCGGTGTCGTACGGCCAAGGGGGTGACTGGAGCCCTGCCAGGATTACTGCAACCTTTGCCCACGCCTGAGAGACCCTGGGGTGCCGTGTCCATTGACTTTGTAACTCATTTGCCTTCCTCTGCTCGCTTCACGGTAGTCATGGTAGTGATGGACATGCTCACCAAGATGGTCCATTTTGTACCTTGCACTAGGGTGCCCACTGCCCAACTCACGGCCCAAATGTTTATCAGCCACGTGTTCAATCCGGTGGCCTACCGGCTCACCCTGCCGGCCAACTTGCGGGTTCACCCTGTGTTTCACCGTTCGCTGTTAGTCCCTGTCCCTCCCGATTGTCCGCTCCGTCCCATCGTTCCCGTGTTTCCTGCCCCGTGTGTTCGTGACCACCTCCCTGAGGCTATGGTACATGCCCTTATGGATTCCCGGTGGGTGGACGGTTGCTTCCAATACAAGGTGCAATGGGTGGAGGGGGACCCTGATGATAGCTCCTGGGTGGAAGCGGCATTGTTGGACGCTCCCAACCTTATTTGGGATTTTCACGCCCGGTATCCCCAGAACCCGTGTCCTCTCCGCTGGCAGATGGGGAGAGGCCTTCCGAGGGGGGATGGTGTTGTGATTCCGTCTGAGGGTCCTCAGGGAACGGCTGAACCTCTGCCGGCTCCTTGCTCAGAGGGGGAGGATGAGGAACAGGAGGAGGAGGAGGAGGCCCAGGCAGAAGGGGAGGAGGAATATCAGGCCAAGGGAGAGGGAGAACAGCCAGAGTCCCCCGGGGTGGAGCTCTCCCCAGCAAGCAGCCTGGAGTCCTTAGATGAAAATGCTCAAGCCATCATCGATCACAGGCAGAGAAGAGCAGCACAACGAAGGGGACAATTAGCCAGGTACTTCCAGTCCTAAATAGGTAACAGCTGGGTTTGGGTGTGGTTCTCCCCAGAAAGGCTGAAAAGGCAGACCCACCCTTCCTGTATTGTGGAGTATTATCTTTGGGAGTCCTGGGACCTGGCTGTGATCTTTGGCATCTCTGATTCTGGCTTGTGGCCTTGAAGGCTGAAACCTTGGGGGGAAAGGCGTGGGGGCTTATTCTCTACCGTGGTGTGTGTGCCAGCAAGAAGTCTGCTGTATTGTCTGGCCATCAGGACTTTGCTGTGAAGCCTCATAGCCTGCCTGTTGGGAAGAACAGGTTTTTCTCTGTGTTTATTTTTCAAACTATAAAGTGCTTTTGCTTTTACCAGCATGTCTGGCTGCTTTTTCCAGTTGGTGTTGAAGTCTGGGGGCACCCAGACAGAACACTGGTAAACTAGTTTGAACATTTCTGCACACAATGATATGAAAATTGAACTGAAAAAAATGATGCTTATTGGTTTATTTTGATCAAAAAGCCCCCGCCCCCATTTTTGAGCATTTCATGTCAGTTTATATATATATTTTAAGCTACAAATCTCCAAGGGATTTCCCCCCAAAAGGTTTGATATACAAAACTGAACATTCCTGATCATAAGAAAAATATAAATGAACTGAAAAACTTGATGCTTATCGGTTTATTTTTGAATATAAGACCATAGGGTCTTATACTCGAGTATAAGCCTACTTAAGTATAAGCCTATTTGAATATAAGCATGGGGGGCGCCTTTTATGAGCAAAATAAACCAATAAGCATCAATTTTTTCAGTTCAATTTTCATTTGATTGTGTGCAGAAATGTTCAAACTAGTTTCCAAGTGAAAAAGGCTTTCAAAAAGACCAAATATAAGTACCTAAAATGAACAATTTTTGGTCCGGGTCAAATAGACCTGGGAACAGAACTTTAGGATGTGTTTTTGAGCAGAACAGCAGGGTTAAGATAGAGCATGAGAAGGCAGATTTGGAAGTCTCTCTCTATTGGTCACCCTTTTTTTCTAAATAGCTGTGCATCTCGTTTTTCATTAAATTAGACTCTCAATGTTCCATTCCATCAGTGCCACTACTTACCTGTTACTTATTCTCAATTTCAGCAGCATCTGTAGGGAATGGTCAAAATCTGCAAGAAGGCAGGTGCAATACTGTGATTCAATGACGAGTCAAGGTATATCTAAAAGGGGCAGGATTTGAACCATGACTCTATGCCTGCTATTTTGGCTACTCTTTATGGATGATGCCGTGAGAAAACTTGAGGATTCAAAACAGTTCCAGCAAATATACACAGGATAGGAATCCAAGCAAACATCTGTTACACTGCTGAGTTTTGGCATCAGGATTGCTTTTATCACACATAGACCTTGTGGCTATATATACCATCAGCAGAAAAGCTCTTTTCTAAATTGATTCTGTTAAAATGCTTGCCACAAAACAAGTAAGAAAATGAATAGGCAGATATGACAATGCAAAAAACAAGAAAGAACATAATCATTTACCCCTCTCCTCCCAAAAATGTAAAGATAAAGTCTATTGTGAATTGAGTTCAACTGCTGAGGATTTCATGGGCATATCTATATACAGGGTTATTCAAAAAGAATGAACCAATTTCATGACCAGGATGAGCTGGGATGACACGGTGGTTAGAGTGTAGCACTGCAGGCTACTTCAGCTAACTGCTAGCTGTAGTTCAGCAGTTCAAATCTCACCACTGCCATCCTTCTGAGGTGGATAAAATGAAGCCCAGCTTGTTGAGGGCAATATGCTGACTCTGTAAATTGCTTAGAGACCGCTGTAAAAGCACTATGCAGCAGTGTATAAGTCTAAATGCTATTGCTATGACACATTGCTTCAGTTCTCAAGCATCATCATATAATGAGTCAGTGACCATTTGAAAAAGGAATTATCTAAGTTTTGAACAGTAAAAGATCAAGTTTATGTTCCACCGCTACCCATTAACCTTGATGACCGTAAACATTGTAACAACTCAATGGATTTTGTTATGTTGATATGTGCCCAGGAGGAATTCTTTTATCGCATTGATGTCACCCATTCTGCAGGTGGTAGCCACACTGAACACTTGTAAGACAGGAAATACAAAAGTTGGTTACGAGTATAATACTTGTGACTTGGCTGGAGTTTTGTATTACTTTTCCTTAATATAATATTGCAACATGAAATTGGTTGATTCTTTTTGAATAACCCTGCATTTTCCTTGGCAACAAGACCAAATAATTTGCTGTCCTAGATGTTATGTTTGATTTCCCAGCCTAATTTACAGCTCTCACATTTTCTGTAGTCTTCCATCCAAATCACTCTGTTCTCAGCTTGCTGACTTTTTCAAGAACAGCCAAGGCAACAGGCATGCTGCCATTTAGCTGGCAGAATCTGAAAGGAGGAGGGGACTACCAGGAAAAATATATATCTAAAAATAGATGAACGCATCATTCAGTTTGGCTATAATGAGTTGATTAGGTTCACAGGAAATGGGAAACTGTCCTGCTACAACATATCTAAAAGAGTATATCTTTATTAACCAAACCCAATGACATATTTGGCCTGTACAGGTTTATACTGTGATACCTCATCTTATGAACTTAATTGGTTCCAGGACGAGGTTTGTAAGGTGAAAAGTTTGTAAGATGAAAAAATGTTTCCCATAGGAATCAATGGAAAAGCAATTAATGTGTGCAAGCCCAAAACTCACCCCTTTTGCCAGCTGAAGCACCCATTTTTGCGCTGCTGCAGGGATTCCCCTGAGGCTCCCCTCCATGAGAAACCCCACCTCCAGACTTCCGTGTTTTTGCAATGCTGCAGGGGAATCCCAGCAGGGGTATTCCAGCAGCGCAAAAATGGGTACTTCGCTGGAAACAGAAGTCCGGAGGCAGGGCATCCCGGTGGCGGCGGCTTGGGTTTCTAAGGTGAAAATAGTTTGGAAGAAGAGGCAAAAAAATCTTAAACCCTGGGTTTGTATCTCGAAATTTTTTTATGATGAGGGGTTTGTAAGATGAGGTATCACTGTACTTATCTTCTGCATATTCTTCCCTTCAGTTGGAGGGATGTCATTTTGTCCTCTAATCCAGGGGTCTCCAACCTTGGCAACTTTAAAACTTGTGGACTTTAACTCCCAGAATTTCTCAGCCAACAAAGCTGGGTGAGGAACTCTGGGACTTGAAGTCCACAAGTCTTAAAGTTGAAATGTTGGAGACCTTTGTTCTAGTCATGCCCCTTTAGCTTCATAAACCCAAAGAAGGGCAAATTCACTTACTAGATCTACCTTATCTTGATCAGGGAAGTAGGGAAGTCATGAGTGACTGAACAGTGAAGAAAAAAACCTTCACCTGTGGAAAAACTGCCCCACCATTTATGATTCTAATTTTTCTAGGAAAACAAATGCATTTCTTAGATCAGGATATTTTTTCATGATTTTGTGGGGGAGGAAAAGAGATGAGGGATTTTAACATCTGTCTCCTGAATAGTGTTTTGGGGTGTTTGTAGAAAGAAGAGTATTTCAGTTGCTTAGCAACACCAGTTGCCCAAATTAGCTAAATCTATCTAAATAGGCAGAGTAAGAACAGGATAGTGCAGAAGCTATAGTTCTCTAATTAGAGAAACAAACAGCACCCACTTAAGTCTATGCTAGGCTATAGTTTATGTCTGCCATAGCCCTATTCAAGTGCCCAAAATTATACCACAACACAAGGAGAAGCTGAATATACTACCTCTGTCATCACCCCATTCTCTATCTATGTTCTTGGGTGAATCTGGCTTGAGGTTAATTAAAGCTGAAGCTCAATCATGCCTTGTAATAATTACTATATGCATAATTGTTACAATCCCGGCATTTCTCAAGAAAGCAGGATTGAAACACTGAGCCTGTTAATAGCATAGATGATAAGAAAAAAATATCTTCCAATATTTGAGCGTTTTAACAAAGTAATTTACAAAGTACCACAGGGCAGGACAAGAAACAATGGTTGGAAACCAATCAAAGAAATCCAACCTGGAATTAAGGAGAAACTTCCTAATAGTGAGGACAATTAACCAGTGGAACAGCTTGCCTCCATAAATCATGGGCACTCTATCACTGGAGGTTTTTAAGAAAAGTCTAGACAATTATTTATCTGAAATAGTATAGGTTCTCCTGCTCAAACAGACATCCAAGGTCCTTTCCACTCTATTCTAGCCTATCTTTAAGAAACATACAATTACAAATGTAAATGCTATGCTTCTTCTCTTGTGGATTAAAAGAATGGGGATCTTTAAGTCCTAAAGCAGGAAACCTATTACTTCTGAACAGAGCCATTGTAAGTTAAACTGTGTGATGGTGCTGTTTTCTAATTAGACACTTAGCTTATTTAGATCAGTTTAAATTTAAATCAAATTTAAGACACACTTCATTTGGCAGCCCTATCTTTATTTAAGGTATGAATAAATTGAGGAGTTGCATTATGCTGTCAATTGAAAAATGACATCAAACTGCACTGGTTTTAAAAAATGGTTCAATATTCCAGGCAGTGTGGGTTATATTACTTACGTTTTTTATGGTGGAAGTTCACCATATAGTTGTCAACCAAGTTTAGTAGTGCAATTCAAAGTACAGTGGTACCTCTACTTACGAACTTAATTTGTTCTGTGACCAGGTTCTTAAGTAGAAACGTTTGTAAGAAGAAGCAAATTTTCCCATAGGAATCAATATAAAAGCAAATAATGTGTGCAATTGGGGAAACCACAAGGAGGGTGGAAGCCCTGTTTCCTCCCAGGAGATTCCTAGAGAGGCCCCATGGAGGCTTCTCCCTGCCTTTTCCGGCCCTGTTTCCTCCCAGGAGAATCTCCTCTCAGGAGATTCCTAGAGAGGCCCCACAGAGGCTTCTCCCCACCTTTTCTGGCCCTGTTTCCTCCCAGGTGATTCCTAGAGTGGCCCCACAGAGGCTTCTCCCTGCCTTTTCCAGTTACAGTTACAGAGGCTCGGGTTTGTAAGTGGAAAATGGTTCTTGAAAAGAGGCAAAAAAATCTTGAACACCGGGTTCTTATCTAGAAAAGTTCGTAAGTAGAGGCATTCTTAAGTAGAGGTATCACTGTACAGGAGGGTCCAATAACTTTTTGGATTAATACATGTCATCTTACCCTTATTGTTATATACATCTTGTTGTATGTATACAGCAAATTAGTGTTTCTTAAACTTTCCAAATTCAAGAATACTGAATATATGCTTTTTAAGTGCTACATCTGTCACCTCATTGATTGTCATGGATAATTCAGCGGATCTAGTCAAGGTGGCACAGTGGTTAGAGTGCAGCACCACAGGCTACTTCAGCTAACTGCTAGCTGTAGTTCAGCAGTTCAAATCTCACTTCTGGCTCGAGGTTGCTTCAGCCTTCCACCCTTCCAGGGTGGGTAAAATGAGGACCCAGATTGTTGATTCTGTAAACTGCTTAGAGGGGGCTGTAAATGCACTGTCAAGCAGTATATAAGTCTAAATGCTAAATGTGTGTCCCCTTCCTCCCTCATTGCTTCATGTGCCTCCCTCTCAAGAACAACCATCCAAGATCCAAGATGTGTACCGATCTTTGGTCACATGTATGCAATAGCCACACTCTCCTGCTAGAACCTCAAATAAGTTGAAAACAATGGAACCTTCCCCTTAACATAGGTTAAGAAGCACTGCAATAGAGCATACTATTAACAATCAACATGCTAGTTCTATAAACGTGGCCCACATACTATACCACGGAATTTTTCAGATAGTAACACAAAATAAAAGTTCTTTTAAACTTGTGTATTTATACTCTTGTTACGGTCACTCAAGATTTGCAATTAAAAAAAAACATTCCTGAAGGCCTTTGACCTTTCAGCAAAACAGAGGGTGGAGGGGGGGCAACACTCACAAGAGGCAACAAGCCACCGCTGAAGAAGTTGGCCAGCAGCGAGCTCCTGCTGGGTGGGGCTGTTGATGCTGCTGCTGCAAGGTGAGTCAGTTGAAGACATCCCCTGAAAATAAGGCCTGGTGCCTTTTGTGGTGGCAAATATATCTATAAGACCAGATCTTGTTTTCGGGGAAACATGGTAGAAAAGTTTTAGTGTTTCAAACTGCATTGTCCATATTTTGTTGTGATGGACAAACCATTTTTTGAATGAGGTGTGCTGCAAATGAGTCTATGGAGTGCAGATGGTAGCAGGATCTGCAATGTGGCTGGGCGATAGAGTAGTGATTTTCAAGATTTTCCAAATATAACATATTTGTTATTCAAGGTCAATTAATACCACAATACGGGAACGTTAAAATCTTTATGACATATGCCAATCTCTTGTCTACTTGTCTGTATCATGGTTTCTTGTCCCTTTTTCCATTCTTTTTCTTTCCCTGCTTATATACAAAATGTGTCTCAAAATGGGTGAACAGTATGGTCAGGTGGTAGGGAAAGCAAGTAGAATGCTTGGCTGCATAGCTAGAGGTATAACAAGCAGAAAGAGGGAGATTGTGATCCCGCTGTATAGAGTGCTGGTGAGACCCATTTGGAATCCTGTGTTCAGTTCTGGAGACCTCACCTACGAAAAGATATTGATAAAATTGAACGGGTCCAAAAATGGGCTACAAAAATGGAGGAAGGTCTTAAGTGTAAAACTTATCAGGAAAGACTTGATGAACTCAATCTGTATAGTCTGGAGGACAGAAGGAAAAGGGGGGGGGCATGATCGAAACATTTAAACATGTTAAAGGGTTAAATAAGGTTCAGGAGGGAAGTGTTTTTAATAGGAAAGTGAACACAGGAACAAGGAGGCACAATCTGAGGTTAGTTGGGGGAAAGATCAGAAGCAACGTGAGGAAATATTATTTTACTGAAAGAGTAGTAGATGCTTGAAACAAACTTCCAGCAGATGTGGTTTGTAAATCCACAGTAACTTAATTTAAACATGCCTGGGATAAATATATATCCCAGTGATTTTCAACCTTTTTTGAGCCGCGGCACATTTTTTAAATTTACAAAATCCTGGGGCACACCACCAACCAAAATGACACAAAATGACACCCTAAGACACTCTCCTCTCTTTTTCCATCCCTGTCTCCTCCCCACCCCTGTGTGTGTGTGTGTGTGTGTATACACACTCTTGAACCATTTCCAAAAACAGGTGAGGGCTGGGTTTTTTCTCTTATTCTTTGGGTGCTTTTTATCATATGCTTTAAATCAAGAGTCACTTCCCTCTCTCTCTTTTGTTTCTCTCTCTTTCCTCTTATTCTCTGTCTCAATCATTTTCTCATTTCTCTTTTTTCCTCCCTTTTTTCCTCATTTCTCTCTCCCTCTCTCTCTCCCTTCCTCTCCTTTTCTCTCTCTCTCTCTTGCTTTCTTTCTTTCTCTCTCTTTCTCTGTCTCTTGCTTTCTTTCTCTCTCACTCTTGCTTTATCTCTCTTTCTCTCTCTTGATTTCTCTCTCTCTCACTCTCTCTCTCTCTCTCTCTCACACTCTCTTTCTTTCTCTCTCTTTCTTTCTCTTTCTCTTTCTCTTTCTCTCTCTCACTCTCACTCTCTCTCTCAGCAAAAAGTTGCGAGACCGGAACCTGAGCTTCCTTCTTCGCGGCACACCTGACCATGTCTCGCGGCACACTAGTGTGCCACGGCACACTGGTTGAAAAACACTGATATATCCATCCTAAGATAAAAGGGCAGACTAGATGGGCCATCAGGTCTTTTTCTGCTGTCAATCTTCTAAGTTTCTATATATAAAATATCTAATAAATATATTAAGAAATAAATGAAAATAACAAAGGGTCACAGCAATACAAGTTCCAATTGAAGTGTCATTTTCAGGGAGTCCCAGGGATGTGCAGTCACTATAAGATTCTGTGCTCCTCTTAAAATGCATGTGTTTTCTTGCAATATTTTCAATAAAATACATACCACACAGTTCTATTTCTCTGATTTTGATCATCATTTTAAAAGATGGGGAGTAGGGATAGTCATAATTTAAAATTGTGGCTTCAAGTTTATTAAATCTGGAGAGTCACATTGCAGTAACTAATTTCCGGCTGTTCCTCCTGTATGGCTTATTTATTATTGTTAGCAAATAAACTGGAGCAAATGATAATGAGGTTTTAGAAAAAACAAAACAGCCTCCTTCTATTTAAAACAGCGGATCCTGCTTAGCATTAATCAGCATATCTCTAGCTCAGGCTGAAGATATCAGTTCAGTCCCAGGGTTTCTTGTGCAATGTATCTAAATATAGAATTAGGCTACACACTTTTGATCTTTGGGAAAGTATCCATGGAACATAGGTTTGTCCAGATTTCCTCCTCTGAAGCTCAGATCAGGGTTTCAGCTTGGAAAAGGGGCAACCAACCATCTCTTTTCTTTGCCAAGCAGCTGCCTTACTCCAACAATGGGAAAACAGGAAAACAGGCACTGTGGAAATGGGTGAAATGAAGAAGGATCCCACCTACTCCTTCATCACAGTCAAAATTTAGAAAATAGTTGTCCAAAACTCTAAAGCTTATGTATACTTTGAGAAAATCTGGAGGAGAGAAAAAAAATCAACATGATTTTGTGAGCCATTCGTTGTCTCTTTGCAATGATCGTCATGAGTTTTTTCATTCTCCGTGGACACCAGTGTTATGTATCTATGGATATTCTCAGTCACCAAGATCATGATTGCCCCAAAGGTGCTTTATTCCAAAGGCAACTGGACCTTCTGTTTTGCTGGAAGATGTCTTGCTTCACATCCAGGCAGAGGTTCCTATTTATCACTGCTACCGGTGCAATGTGCATGCACAGTAATGGGCAGCCAAAATTTTTACTGCCACACTGTAGGTGTTTATTTTGTGGGTGTGGCTTAATGGTCATATGACTGGGTAGGAGTGGCTTGCCGGCCATGTGACCAGGTGGGAGTGGCTTGAACGATCATCATCGTTCAAGTGAACTGTTAAGTCCTCGACTTGCAACCTCACCAGTGTCACTCAATGGGGTGACAAATTGCTTCATGTTTCCCATGCTCTTCTTTCTGGGTCGCCTCCCCACCTCAGGCTGGGTAGCTAGGCGAATGGGTACTGCCAGAAGCATAA
The DNA here is from genome assembly GCF_031021105.1 of Erythrolamprus reginae. NCBI lineage: Eukaryota > Metazoa > Chordata > Lepidosauria > Squamata > Dipsadidae > Erythrolamprus > Erythrolamprus reginae. The sequence continues at coordinate 179,363,843 of NC_091950.1, forward strand.
ATGCTGCCAGCGCTGCATCCACCCACGCCTTCTGCTTGCACCTCAGGTGAGAGGTGCCCGCATGAAGCTGGAGGGGAGCCAGGCCAGAGAGAGGGAAGCTTGTCCAAGGCCAGGAAGGAGGAAAGAGGAAAAAAGCAAGGAGTGCAGAAGCAGCCCAACAGCGGGAGGGGGGAAAAAGGAGAGCCAAACTGAGACCAGTAATCCAGGAAGTGACAGCAGCCAATCAGCTGGAGCTGCACATGCATCTTCATTTCCGTTAGTGGAACTGCATTCCACCCCGTCCTACCTGCTGCCCACCCCTGTGCATGCAACTCGGCTGACTGGCAGGCATGCACGCACGTCCAAGCAAGGTTTCGCTTTTGTGCGTGGACAGGACTTTCATGAGAGAACGTGTGACCAGAAGACAAGAACAAGTAGGGTCGACTTGAGAGTAAGGCCACACCTTGGAGATGATTGGCCCCTACCAAAGGAAATAAAAGAGGAATGATTGGTGCGTGGGCTTTTGCAGGAAACAATTAGTTCCTTCAGTCGTTCCCAGAGTGGAAAATGCTGTTTATGACTCTGATAGACTCTGTGCCAAGTTTGTCTTGCTTGCATTTGGAAACTAGTTCTCTGGCAGCGTTCCAAGTGAGATAAGGTATGTGTTTATAATTATTCCTCTAAAAGACTGTTTGACAAGCCTTGTGGACTGTGAATGAAAGGAATTCACAGTCATGTAAATAAAAGAGGTTTTACTGGGACTAAGACTCTGCTTCGTGGTTTCTAAGGAAGCCTAAGCCAGAACACATGGGACAAATGGGATAGGAAATCACTTTTATAGGGAGCATTGAAAAATTAAGTGGTATTAGAAGAGGGGCAGTAGAGTTTCAGAATACTGGGAAGGCAGCATCTCATCTTCCCTTCCTTTGGCCTCTGGAGAGATTCTACTGTAGTTTTGAATAGAGAATTCATGGCCAAGTGACCACTGTTCCAACTCTATTAATCATTTTCAGTAAACTCTAGTTCTACAAATCCGCTGGAGAAGAAAGGAAAGGATGGAAAAGCAGAAGAGGGGCTTTGCTCCTTCCTTACCAAGACATATTAACTGATTTTGGGACCATTTCTCAAAGTAAAGCAATCGCCCCAGGACTTCCTTCAGCGGATGGTTTATTGGAGGTCGGAACTGTGACCTCCAAGAACAGTTTTCATCTCCTTTCCTTGGAAGACTAATTGCCTTATGGAAAAAAGTTAGGAAGGCATTACAAAGTTGTCAAATTCTCTTGTCAATTAAAGGGAGAAAAGATACAGTGCAAATCCTCATAAAAATGAGGCCTTATGAAAAGTGTGAATTAACTGTTATTAAATGATTAGTGAAAGATGAAACTCTTCCCTATATTTCCTTAATTTTAACTTGTTACTAAGAAAGGCAATTAATTTATAGAAATCTATGGGACACATTTACAAGATCGGGGCTATATCATTGTAAAAAAATAATCTTTCATGTGTTTTTTCCTCTATTGAAGTTATATATGCTGGGTTAAATGTAATTTTATTAAATGCTTTGGTTACAAGAATTAAATATAATGCAAGCTAAAAAGAAAAAAGAAAAAGAAAACAAAATGTAAGGAAACCCCTCCCCCCGAAAGCGACTTCTCACCCTAATCACAATTATAATTTTCTTAATCTTTTCATCTCCTCTTAATTAACTAATATAAAATTATTCTTCCAATAACTCATCCCTTAATATGCACATCAAAAAGTAATGTCTTCTCTAATCCAGTTATCAGCAAAAGGTTCAAATACGGCTGTAAAAGAATAGCATTAATTAACATATGTAAAACTCAAGTGTCCACAACTCTTAGTTATAAGCAACTTAAAACCCATTTAAAATAGTTCCAGTATCCTAGTGTAAACAAAGAACCCTAGTTTAACATGACAACAGGGACCATTTATCTTTTTTAAAAAGGAGGAGACAAGCTCCAATACACAACATTTTTTCATTCCAAGTGCCAACAATTGCAAAGAAAATCCAAACTAGCAACATAAAAGCAGCCCTCAACCTATGACCATGATGGAGGCTGCCGATCATGGTTTATGACATGACATGTGACTGACTAGATTTTATGACCCTCTTTTCAGTGGCTGTTTATTTTTCAGGAAAAAGTTTTTTTATTTTTTCCCACACCAATCACATATGCAATATAATATACCATCAATCTTAAAATACAATACAATAATAATTTTTTTGAATTGGGTGTTCATAATCCATCCAGTGCTACCACCTGTACATTTAACATCTGGATAAAAAAATAATTATTCAAATTTCTTATATACATTTAAAAAGCTATTAACTGGGCTTCCGGTTTGGCGGTGATCGCGGCGGGACATCCTTGGCAGGGCTCTGCCAAGCGATCCCTTCTACCCCCTTCGAAGGTCGCATTCGCGATCGGATCGGGCTCGGATGGCCCGATCCCAGAACAGGGGGCTCCCCTCTGCCCGAGGAGCCATCGCTGAGACTCCAGAGGCAGCGGTTCGCCCCGCAGCTCCGAAGACGGGAGAACCGATCCTCTTCGTCTGAGAGGACCGGCCAGCGCTTTCTCCCCTCACCCAGCGGGAAGCTGAGAAAAAGCTTTAAATTGAAAGTTCTACATTTATCTAACTGAAAAAGAATACATCCGATAAAGGACTCAAGGTAAAAAATTTCCTCTTTGTTTCAAGACCAAAATCTGAAGATTTGATCGTTCGCAAGCCTCAAGGGAAAGTTTTTTTTTTAACGAGGCGAAAGTGAAAGTTTTTTTTTTTTTCTGAGTCTCATCCGCAAATAACAGCCGAGACTAAATTCTCTCATCTTCATTGTTTCCATCCTGTATTTGAATTTTGGAATCTATAAAATATTTTTTCTTACTCTATGCTTCAATAAAAGATTTTGAACTGGAAATGGCTATTTAGAAGATTTCAATGCTTAAAAGAAGTTAGTAAAGATGACTAAAATTTCTTTTTTATAGTCTGTTAAAACATTGTGTTCTGGGCTGACATCTTAACTGCGGAGGAATATAACTTTGTTGCCTTATTTTTTTTTTCTCTCATCCTGTTGTCTTTGCAACATAATATCATTATATAACAACTTGAAAATAAATGGGAAATAGAAGGAACTGATACCTTTCCTTTGGAATATTTACCTTTGGATTAACCTACTTGGATTACTTGCTGACTGTCTTTGAACTACTTTGGATTACTTGCTGATTGCTTTTTTTCCTTGGGATTATTTTTTCTTCTGAGAACCTTTTCACATCTGCCTGATCATATGAACTTCTGACTTCTAACCTGACTCCATCTTGGGATCTATTTTTTTTGCCTTTGTCTTGAATTTGGAAAAGAACATAGACTCCATTTTAACTACAAGAAAATTATTAATTTGACTTTTTTTTTTTTTCGTGAGACCTGCAATTGGGATTAAGTACAATTGTATTTTCTGACATTGGGATTCACACTCTTTATTCATCTAATATAATCTCCTGATTTATAAGAAGAACATAACTATACATATTGTGTTTTCTTTTTGATTAATTAACTCTTTCTTTGTTCTCCTTCTGATTTTTCTTCTTCTTATTTCTATTTTTGAAAGAAGTTTGAATTGAAGACTATGCATTGTTAGCAAACCTTGGTTTCCTGCTCTATTCCAATTATTTGAATTGAAATACTCCCCATTTCCTTTTTTTTTTCTCTCCCTTTTTCTCCCTCTTCTTGCTGCCTTATTAAATCTTTTTTCTCTTCTTTTTTTCTTTGTACTTTTTCAAACTTTCCCTTTTTAAAATAGTTATTACTCTTTCTTTGCTGTCATTTATTTTGTCTTTTTATTAGACCATTTATTTTTAACTTTTACTGGTTTTTTATTCCTAAAAGTTTTATATTAGTTTCCTGAGGTATTATATCTTTAAATTTTTAAAGACAATTTAAATTTTTAAAATAATTAATAACAATATATATTGGATTTTGAATTTTGAACTTTCTTGATAATTGAATAGTTATAATTTAAGCGTAATCGCTAATAAAATAGATTGAATAGATTTGGAATTTATAGAAATTTTCTCCTTTTCACTATATATAAATTTAGATTGATTTAAATTAACTCAAATTTTAAACAGCGGATTCAAAATTGATAATGTCAACTTACTCAACCGTTGTTAAAACAGTCAAAAAACAACCTACTGCAACAATCTCTTCTCCACAAGTGTCCCCACGTCCTTCCCCGACACACCAGGCCTCAGCCATGTCTTCCAAGGATAAAGAAAAAGACAAAACAACGCAGCCCAACTTTGCAACATTACAAGAAACTTTAAACAATATGCAGGACTCTATCTTTAAATCTCTAGAGAATGCCACCCAACAAAGAGAGGTTATAAAAGAGGATGCAACACAACAAAGGGAAGCCATAAAAGCAGACTTGGCAGAATTTAAAAAGGAGATGGCCCAACTGAAAGCTGATATGGGCGAGGTGAAAGACCAGATAAAGGAGATCCAACAAACACTACAAGAAAGTGATGATCGAGTGAAAAAGGTTGAAGAGAAATCTGACAAAAACGCAAAAAGAATTGATTATCTCGAAGGGAGAGCTGATGCAAGACACAGAAGACATGATGAATCAATTATTCAGCTGGAGATGCAACGTGCTTCGTATGGACTACGATTTCAGAATATGAAAGAGGAAAAAGATGAAGATTTAAAAATGACTATGGCGGAAACGATTGGAGGTATACTCCAGGAGGATCCTGCTGCGCTAGTGAAAGAAATCGATGAAGTTTACAGGACTTCGAATAGTTACATCCGTCGCCACAATCTTCCAAGAGAGATTCATATCAAATTCACCAGGAAAACTTTGCGAGATGACATACTCCATTGGGCAAGAAACTCCAAACTCCAACATCAAGGAGTGGAAATAAAAATATTAAAACAAGTTCCAAGAAGTGTCAGAGAGAGCAGAAGAGATTACCAGTTTCTTACCAGAATTTTGATCAAAGAAAATATAACCTATCGTTGGTTAATCCCACAAGGTCTTTCTCTGACATGGCGTTCTACAAGATACAAGCTGGAAAATGTAGAACAAGCTAGGTATTTCTTTGAAAATAGTGGCATCAGCCACATGGACTTTTCAGATAAACAACAAGAGGCTCATCAACAACCAGCACAACAGCAATCAGGGGAGATACTAGCAATCCAACAAGAAGAACTATTGGGGGCCACAGCTCTAGCAATAGAGCAGGACCAAGGTGCTATAAGAAGAGTTCAGCCTCAGCGAGAAACCAAAAAACCCACTAAATGACAACAACTAAAGATCTAAAGATCTTTTCGGTAAACGTTAACGGACTTAATGAACCAAGGAAAAGGAAACAAATCTTCTCTAAAATCAGAAATCAAAATGCTCAAATTGCAATATTACAAGAAGTACATATCAAAAAAGATAACCAAAAATTATTGTTGAATCCCAAAATTGGAAAAATGTATGCTGCATTAGCAGATCAAAAAAAAAGAGGTGTGGTGATGTATGTAGAGAATTCTATAAATTCCAAACAGATATATAAGGATAATGATGGTAGAATATTGATTGTACAAGTTGATATTGAACCTAGACCTATAGTGGTTGTTTCTATTTATGCTCCCAATGAAGACCAAATGATATTTTATAAAAATTTACATCAAATAATAATAGACTTAGCTATTGAGAATGTATTAATAATAGGTGATTTTAATGCTATTGTGAATAGGCAATTAGACCATTCAGGGGGAGGGAGCCATAATAAAAGGAAAAAAACAAAAAGAAATCTACTACCTAGTACTTTCCAAAAAATGAAAACAGAATTATTGCTAAATGATATATGGAGGGAAAGACACCCCCATAAAAGACAATTTACGTTTTATTCTAATCCCCACAAAATCTGGACAAGAATAGACATGGTATGGACATCAAAAATGGTTGCAGAAGAAATAAGGGAAGTAGAGATAGATGTTAATACATGGGCTGACCACAACCCAATAGTGGTCTATATAAGAAGGAACAACAAACAGAATATTTGGCGGATGAATAGAATTATACTAAATGATAAGAAATATAAAGATTGGATCGAAAAGGAATTAAAAATATTTCTTGAGATTAACAAAACCCCAGACACCACTCCACAGAATATATGGGATACACTCAAAGCTTATATAAGAGGGTTAACAATATCTTACACAGCAAAATACAATAAGGAAAATAAATTAAAGTACGTACAACTAATAAATGAATTAAAACAATTGGAATTTGCATCGCAGCAACACACCAAGAACAGAGACTTTAAAACAGAAATAAATGTAATTAAACATAAAATTAGAATTATAGAACAAAATCAAATAACTGAAAAAATTAAAAGAGCAAAACAACATTATTTTGAACATGCAAATAAACCAGGCAGATGGTTAGCATATAAACTTAGAAAGCAGAGTCAATCCAAATTGATAAAAAAATTAGAAGACAAAGATGGTACAATAAAATATGATACAGAAGGAAAGGCGGACATTGTTTATAACTTTTATAAAGATCTTTATGCCAAAGACAATGTTAGTGAAGATGAGGTTTTTAATTACTTACAGGCTTCAAAATTACCACAAATAACAGAAGATCAACAGACTATGTTGGATGGTCCAATAACAATGGAAGAACTCCTAACTATAATTAAAAAACAGAAAAACAATAAGGCCACTGGTCCGGATGCTATACCGGCAGAATGGTATAAGATAGACAATGAAATAGTAAGAAACTATATGTTAGAAATTTTTAATTCATGTAGACTTGAGGGCAAAATTCCGAAATCTTGGTCAGAATCGCTGACAACTTTAATACACAAATCCGGCACTGACCCACTAAAAATCAAAAATTATAGACCCATATCTTTATTAAATGTAGATTATAAAATATTTATTGCCATTTATGCAGATAGACTTAAAAGAATTATAAATGGAATAATACATCAAGACCAAAATGGATTTCTACCAGGGCGACAAATTAAAAATAACCTTAGAACAGTAATAAATACATTAGAATACTATGAACAACATCCAGATAAGACAGCATCCTTAATGTTCTTAGATGCTCAAAAGGCCTTTGACAACGTTAACTGGACATTTATAAAAATGCAATTAAACAAAATGAGATTTGGCTCAAAATTTGTTAATTTAATAGATACTATATACTCAAAACAAACGACTAAAATAATATTAAATAATAACCAATTACAAGCACTTGATATAAACAAGGGAGTTCGTCAAGGATGTCCTATATCACCATTGTTATTTATTATGACACTTGAAACTTTATTAATTAAAATAAGAGCGGATTCCGAAATAAAAGGTTTAACTATAGGAGACGAAACTTACAAACTCCAAGCTTTTGCAGATGACTTAACGTTTATAATTGAAGAACCGATAACAACTGTCCCTTCTTTATTGCAAACTATTGAACAATTCGGAAAGGTAGCAGGTTTAAAGATAAATAAAAGTAAAACTTCTTTCTTAACCAAAAATATGAATAAAATACAAGAAACTAAATTAGAAAATATTTCTGGAATAAAAACCGTAAAGAAAGTAAAATATTTAGGAATAAATTTAACAGCGAAAACAATAACTTTAAAAAATGATAATTATATAAAATTATTATCAGAAATTAAAAAAGATTTAGAAACATGGAACAACCTGAAAATATCATTTTTAGGAAGAATTGCCACAATCAAGATGAATATTTTGCCTAAGGTTTTATTTCTCTTTCAGGTAATTCCAATAAACCCAGGGGGAACTTTCTTTAAAACTTTGACAAACTTAGTTAAAAAATTTATATGGCAAGGGAAAAAAGCAAGGATAAAAATAAACTGTTTGGAAGACATTAAAGAAAGAGGAGGATTTGGTCTTCCAAACTGGAAATTATATTATCAGGCCGCCGCCTTAACATGGATTAAAGATTGGATAACCTTAGAGAATAAAAGAATATTAAATTTAGAAGGACATGATCTTATGCTGGGTTGGCACGCATTTATATGGTATGACAAGGAAAAAAATCACTCATATTTTAAAAGACACACATTAAGGAAGTATTTACTAGAGGTTTGGAAGGACATAAAGAAAAATCACTTCTTAAATGTTCCAGAATGGATAGCCCCCCTAGAAGCAATAACACATCCAAAATCTATAAAAGACACGAAAATATTTTATAGATATAAAGAATTATTAAATGATCAGATGAAGCTAAAGCTTAGGAATAAACTACAAGAAGAAGGGATAATAATAGATTGGTGGCATTATGCCCAGATTCGATCCAGATACCAGAAGGATATAACTCTTTATACTTTTAATAAAAGTAAGAATTTGCTAAGTCATTTAATTATTAATAATTCAGTAAAAATGATAGGGAAAATATATAAATTTCTTATCGCTCACAAAAATATAGAGTTGACTCTAAAAGATACCATGATAAGATGGTGCAGAAATATAGGCAAGGAAATAGATATAGATACTTGGGAAAAAGTCTGGATTAATAATTGGAAAATGACCAAGTCAGTTTCATTAAAAGAAAACCAAATTAAAATGTTTTATAGATGGCACCTTCCACCTAACAGGATAGCAAAAATGTTTCCTAAAACATCCCCACTGTGTTGGAAATGCAAGAAAGATATAGGAACTTATTACCATCAATGGTGGACATGTAGCAAAGCTAAAACTTATTGGAAGATGATTGAGAAGATATTAAAAGAAATATTAAAATATGACATAGATAACACCCCGGAATTTTACTTATTAGGAATTACTAATCAGACTTACAAGAAGGAAACTCTTTACTTAATTATACACATATTAACTGCGGCTAGAATAATATACGCGCAAAACTGGAAGGGGGAGGAAATCCCCAAGAAAGAAGAAGTTATAGCTAAAATATTAGATTGCGCTGAAATGGATATGATGACAAGACGATTAAACGATCAAGAAGATACAAAATTTTATGAAACATGGAACAACATATATAAATGGTTAGATAAGAAAAAATAAGAGATAGATCTGTTTTTATTTAGGTAATAACAATATTAGATGTATTTGTTGATGATTTTGACATAGTTGTTTACTCACAAGCGATATATTAAAAATTTTGTTTTATGTATGCTTAGTAATTGAGATTAGTTTGAATGTTTGATTAGATGAATATATTACACTTAAATAACATATTAAGCATTTTTACTTATACTGTACTAATATTGCATTTAAGATTTGAAAATTTTTTACTAGACTTTTTAACATTCAACAAATGTTTGATTATGTATTCTTTTCTCTATTTGAATGTATACTTTCAAAAGAAGCGGGGAAATACATCCCCATTTTATGTTTAATGTTTGTACGTCTGTATGTCTGTTTTATGAAAAATAATAAAAAAATTGAAAAAAATAAAAAATAAAAAGCTATTAACTAATACAGTTTCTTTTAGCTGCTTCTTATCTTATTACATCTGATCATTTAGGCCGTCATACTTCAATCTCCTCAATATATCCTTAATAACAATTTCATAAATATTTCTTACCATTACTTTTATTGTAATCGCCCTTTAAAAAAAGAAAAGAAAGAAGCCAGAATTCCCAATCATAATGACTAAATCTTAAATTTTATCTAACTGTTACAGGGATCTAACATATATCAATTCAAAAGGGGAGGAAAATCCAAATAATTAATCATAAATGGCCCAATTAATAATAATCTTTTAAAAAGTAAATAAAAATAAAAAAATAAAAAGAAGAAGAAGAGAAGAAGAAAGAAAAGGAATAAAATAAATAAAAAGGGAGGAAAGAAGGAAAAGCAAAATCCATTTTCCCTCTTCTTCCATGTATCTCTTTTACTCTGAAATCAATAAAATCATCACATCCCATTTATCACTGCAAGCCTAGTGGAATCATCATGCTCTACTCTAATTTATATCAGTGTAAACCCAGTGGAACCATCATGCCCTATTTAAAAAAAAACCACTGTGAGTGTGAGCCCAATAAGATTCTCATACCCTAAACTAATTTTATCACTGTAAACCCAGTGGAATCATAATGCCTCAATCTATAAAATTATCTGAAAACCTATTGGAATCATCAGTAAAACCTGTTCCATTTTACGGGACAATAAATCAAGTAAAAATCTCATACCCTATTATAATATAAATAACTGTAACCCCAGTAGAGACAGCATGTTTTTCAGTGGATGTTAAGTGAATATTGCAATCGTTATGGTAGCCAACGGGCTGGTTTTGCCACAAAATAGAAGTAAATGCTGGTTTTAGGCAAGGCTGTGTTAAAATGCAGTTATGTGACTGTAGGACCCTGCATCAAAGAGCAATCACACAGATTGAAAGGTTTTTTTTTTTTGACAATCCTATTAATTAATATGATGAATTCCTCTAAAATGTGTATGTTCATGACTTACGGTAAGTCTTTCCTTTGTAACTCGGGAATAAAAGTCCAACCCAATAAATATTTGATATATTTTGAATTATTGATTTTGAATTTTTCAGAATCGTTTGAAGGCCTTACATGAGTGATTTGGTGGCCTAGTGGTGAAGACTCTCATCTCCCACTCGGAAGATTGATAATTCAATCATAGGTAGCAGCAGAGGTTTCTCTCTTAGGGCACCAAGAGAAAATATATGCTGCAAACTCCACATAGACATCAGGAAAGGCATCCAGCCATTAAACACTCAATTCTATTCAGTTGCCCTGACTCTACCCATATAAAGGGATTACAAGATCATAAAAAGAAAAAAATATCTGAAGGCCTTATTTCTACATGATAGTAATTGAGCAAACATATGGTCAAGATGAATCCAACGAACTCAAGCAAATCAGAACTCTGAGACTTGACTCCTTCTCAAAGGTTTTTATTGAGTACATCATATTGGCACAGATTCAAAGGAAAATCAAATATAAATCTTTCCTGCAGTTTCAATATAATTAAGCTAGGAAATAACCCCATTCCCATTGGGTTAACAGGCAGGCTCTTTGGGCACTCCTCTCCCAACTTTCTCGGTTGCCAGTAGAGATGACCTTGGTTCTTGATCACATAACAATAGGGAATGCTGTTTAGCTTCTATCCATTGCTTCTTGTCCCCTCATCAGGTGCTTTGGAGAATAAAAAGACTTCCTCTTCCTCTTGAAGTATTGGAATAAACCCTCATGGCTTCCAGTGAGCATGATGGAAACTGGAGTTCAAACTATGCACCTGAAGAATATCGGTTTGGAGGAAGGCATCTTCAATAATTAATCATTATTAATTGGATCAAATTGTTTTATTATGTATTTTTTGTTGGTTGTGAGCCACTCCGTGTCCACGGAGAGGGGTGGCATACAAATCCAATAAATAAATTAATTAATTAATTAATTAATTGAATGAATGAATGAATAAATAAATAAATAAATAAATAATTGAACTGTGTTATTACAAAAATAATTAAACTTTCTTTTCTTTTTTTCTGTACTTTCTATTGTGTTTTCTTTGTTAAAAGTGGAAAATTAATAAAAACATTTAAAAAGAAAAGAAAAAAAAATCAAAGTATGCTTATATAGCTACTGCCTTGTCCACTACTATAAGTACTACAGACACCTTTTCAGAAGAAGTCTGAAAACTGGTGCTAAAACACCACCAGTTTTAACTCTCATCTATTTTCAAATGGAAATTCAACATTCAGGTAGGAAAAAGCTTCAGGAAATGTAAAAAAAATGAATTTCCCCACGCTTGTTGTACTGTATGTTCTTTCCCTCATAATGCAGACTTATTCATGGCTCTAAATATAACTTTTGTTTCATTTGTTATGCTTGAGCTGCCAATTAAAATGAAAAGCCCACAAAGGTTCAGCTGCCGGCTGAATGTAAACACAGAACATTCAGGAAAAGCAGCAGGGCTCCTGTGCCACCTATCACCTGCCATGATAACAATGCCAGAATAAGAATAATAGTACTACTAATAATAACAGGACTTCAGAAGTTGTTCGAGATCACAGGGGTTAGGATTTAGTACCGTTTATGTAGATTTTTCTTAATAAGAGTTGTTAAGACCTTGGAAATATTGTACCTCCTGTTAGTTTTCTAGTTATTATTTTTTAACTAAGATCAAGTAATCAATGCAAAAAAAGAGGGCTTCTTCTAGTTTATGGTCTATTGATCATCAGTAATCATGGAAGGGAAAGGCAAAGAAGTGCAATGAGAGGAAGGCAGGCACAAATGCAATGGCAAATAAGTTGTGTCGCAGTTTCTTGAAATCAAAGGCATGGATGCTACCCAGTCGTGGTGTTGTGGTTAGCTCTGGCCCTGCTCCTGCCCGAAACACTGTGGATGTGGGGGAGACATTCACATGCTGCAGTCCTGTTTTGCCCCCGGTGGAATCTGCTGATGAAGGCTCCTCTGACCAAGAAGACATGAGTGACATGGAGGAGGAGAGTGTGGCAGACAGCTCAGAAGGAGATCAATTATCTAGCTCCTCCTTGGATTCAGAACAAGAGTTAATGATACAGCCAGGCATGCGGAGAGCGATGCATAGGCAACAACAACTGAGAGATTATTATCAAAGAAAATGAGGCCACCTGTGGTTGGGTGGGGCTGTGGTAATTAGTGAGGCTGCTATAAATAGCAGCCTGTGGGTTTGGCCATTGTGGAGGATTATCTGATTGTTGTGTTTCGTGACTGCTTTACTGACTTTGACTTTTGTGTGCTGATTTTTCCCCGCTTTGAAACTAAACCAGAGCAAAGTGTGTTTCACTTTGTGAAAGAAGAAGGACTGTGAATTGCCTCACAGCTGCAAGCTAAGTATCACAGAACTGATAAGGGACTTGTGCAAATTACCAGTTTGTTTGGAGACCAGTGCTCTTTGTTATATAAAAAGAGGGCTTAGTTTAAGTGAATTTTCATTACAAAGAACATTGTTTTGACTTTTCAAACATGTGTGTGTCTGAAATTTGTACCTGTGAATTTTTGGTAGGAGTGTACCAGAGAGCCCAACAGAACAGGTGGGTTCCTATCGGAACAGAATGGAGCATCGCATTGGTAGGAGCCCAGTGATGATGTAATTTTGGATGATTCCCCCCCCCCCCAGGTTTAGATGGCTTCTCCATATGAAAAAAGCCTGCCTGCCTGCCCGCCATTGTGTAAATGCTGACCTTTATTCAGTGGTGGGATCCTACGGGTATGGTCAAGTATGCAGTACCGGTAGCAAAATTTTGATTTTTAAAAAATTATTTTCCCTTCTGGGCTCTGGGTATATTTTTCCTATCACAGTAAATGAGGTTGAATGTGTATAATTTTAGAAGAGCTGTGCATGTATGTGTGTACATACACTTTATATTATAGATAATCAGGGGTGGGCTACTGCCCGGATGGGGGGGGAATGCAGTGGGGTAGCGAAAATGGAGCTCCACCCCAGAGCACCCAATTTGTACTGAAAGATGTTGAAAGAAAATGCATAAGCCACGCCCACAGTGTGGTAGTAAAAATTTTGGTAGCACATCACTACCTTTATTCTTTTTCCAAGCACAGGTGAGAAGCTGCTCAGCTGTGTTTTGGCTCGTAATGTCAGAGAAATTAGTAGCAACAATGAGGTGGTGGGAAAAGGTTAAAAATCATATATTAATATAATAAGCGATGCAAATGTAAAAAATAAAATTCAATCACTCTATAAAGAATGAGCAATGTAACCCGGAGCTGAGGTAAATGAAAGATATAGAATTGAATCTTCCCTGGTGGAGGGATATATGATTTTGTTTGTTTGATGATGGTACACACATTTATGTTTTGAATTTATGTTTTATCTTTTTGTTAAAATTTTAAAAAATCAATAAAATTTATTTTTTTAAAAAAAAGTCATTCTGAGCATGCATGGAAATTAAATCATGCATTGGGACACATGTGTGCGCGCGGATGCACACTGGTAGCGAAAATTAACTGAAACTTGCCCCTGGTGCTACTAAATAGATGTTTTGTGGGAGAGATATGATGAAAATCATAGTGGTAAAGTTACAGCCTTCTAGTGTTGCAGAATATCAATTCCCACTGTCCTACTGTATTGGCCAGACCAGGTGAGGTTTCTGGGAATAATAGTTCAGCAGCATCTAAAGGCCTACACATTCTCCAATCCTCTTAGAAATCCTTTGGAGGGTTTTCTGAGAATTCTCAACAACAAAGGACCTATTTTTCCCTTGGATCTAAATCCCAGCTCTATTTTGAATGCTTTTCTGCCAGCCCCTTAGAAGTTCTGTGGTTGTTTTTCTCTTCCATCCTTACGCAAACATTTCTTTCACCAGAGGAAAATATAAAAGAAAGTCAGGTGGATATAAAAACTAAGGCATCAGCTTCACAAGCAGAATTAAGCTTCAGGAATTTCTCTCTAACTAACCACTAACCCTTTTTCTTAAGGGTGGGGGGAAAGTGGGGGGGGGGGAAAGCAGTCGCCATTTGATAGAAAAGCCTTTCCGGAAACTTCTCACAAATTGCTAAGAAGGTGCAAAAAAATAAAATTGATCTTGCTAATATTGATTATCCACCTACCATGTCGCGCCTGGGAGTTTAGTAAAAGATTTAAAGCAGGGGTGTCTAGATAAGATTTGTGGACTTCAACTCCCAGAATTCCACAGGCAACATGCAGAATTCTGGGAGTTGAAGTCTACAAGTCTTAAATTTCTTGTAAACTAAATTTATATTTTCTACCCATAGCAAATCCTTAACCATAATGCTAGATTACAGATGGAAAATTCTGGGAGTGAAGATTTCTGGGGAAACTGTTAACTGGGAAGGGGGGAAAAAAACCCTGATGATCGAAACTGTGGCTTTCCATAGTTATTGTTGCTATGATTTAGCTATCAGAAGAATAATGAAGCAAACACATGCAGAACCACAGCCATATGTTCCATTAGCCAGATGGCATGTCTCTTCATATAAAGCATCTTTGGGGATGAGAGAGCTATATTGGCTCCAGTGGCGTGACACCATGGTTTTATTTCACAAACAAGGTCTTATATTAGTTTTATTTAACCTATTATTTAAAATTATATTTTTATATAAATAACTTAAAGCAGCATACAAGTAATGAGAATTAAACTATCACATTGTTTTCCTTGATAGAAAATTGAGAACAATTTATTGAAGACAGATTGATTAAAATGGTGGGAGGAAAGAAGGTAGGTACCTTCGTGGGAAGGTAGGCTGAACAGACGGATTCTAGTCGTTACCTAAAACACATAAGAATATTTGCCCCCAAATGTTTGAGGAAGGTTTCAGACAGTAGAACTGTCCACCACAAAGTCCAAAGGGAGATGGGAAGGGCAAAGCTGAGTCTGAGGATCAGGAGGCAATGGAAGGATATTCTGTACTGCAAAGTATCTCTGTTGATGATGTTGCCAGTGTTGGGAGTGGTCCACATCCAGTTCAGCTGGTCCCAGATTTGGAGGACCAGGAGACAGAGGAATACTGGCATCGGAGGCCAGTGTTCTTGTCACCTGAGTCTGAGTTTGAGAGTGAAGGGGAATTGGAGAGTGGGGGACCACCAGAGACTGTAGAAGCCCTACAGTTAGGGCAGGGGTCCCCAAACTTTTTACACAGGGGGCCAGTTCACTGTCCCTTGGACTGTTGGAGGGCCGGACTATAAAAAAAACCCCTATGAACAAATCCCTATGCACACTGCACATACCTTATTTAAAGTAAAAAACAAAATGGGAATGTACTATTTAGAGGGGGGGGAAAGAAGTATGAAATTCATATATGTTTATGTTTTGCTTTTAATTTTCTTTTGTTAACATCTCATTGGCTATACAAGGTTTTCTTGGCTTATAGAAAAATGTATAAAGAAAGAAGGAAGCACTTTGGCATAATGGTTAATAAGTTAGAAATATAATTGGTGTTGTACCTTTTTGAGGAGGGAATTTAATTAAAAGAAAATGAATGTAACTGGATGACAAAATTAGAAAAAAAACTTTTGCAACTTTCTTGATGATTGATATTAGTTACTAACAAAATACCGCATTTTATTCATGGAAAATTAGATGTGCTCCTGTCACTCACCCGTGGGCCGGATAAATGGCCTCAGTCGGCTGCATGTGGCCCGCGGGCCGTAGTTTGGGGACCGCTGAGTTAGGGTATTGTCTGAGTCAGAAGACAATGGAGACTTTGAGGACCCTTTCTCAGATGGGAGGGTCAAAAGAATGAGAGTCAGGCATGAATATCTCTCTAAAAGGGGTTCTAGACATTGATTAGATCTGTGGGACATTTAGTTACACCTTTCATAAAGGACAGGCTGATGGGAAAAGAGGTGTGGCAAGCAATGTTCGTCATGAAGGTGGTGCCTCAAGAAACTGCTTCTGATTCCATGGATTTTGGTTCCTGCTTTTAAAGAAGCTTGCTAAGCCCTCAACACTGAGTGAAGTGAAAAATACCATTAGGGAAAATTTATGCCTCTAGCTGGCTTGCATCCCGGACTGTTATCTATGCTCCTTGGACGGGAACGCTGTCAGCCTGAAATACCTGAGAATTCACTTATTTCTTGCTGGACTTTGTGTTAATGATAATATTTTTTGCATCGATCCATGTTTCAAGCGCATGTGGGTTTGTTTTCTAATAATTGATCCGGCCAGACAGAACAGCCATTAGAAAAGGACTATAAGTGTTTCACAGTTTCCAGTCCCTCAATTTCTCAAAAACATTGTCAAGGCGGACAGAATGTTTTTGGTGAGAGGGTGGAATCAGATGAGGAAAGATGAGAGCTCCCACTACTGGGGAAATGAAGCTCTGAATACCGTACTTTTCAGAGTATAAGATGCACCTTCCCCCCTCCAACAAAGGCTGATCATTTGGGTGTATTTTATACTCCAAATGTAGCTTTTACTAAGCTTTTTTTCAAGTGCTAACACAATCTTCTATGCTTTTCTAACTAAGTGATCTTCCCTTTGCCTGCTTTTTCCATTGCTGCTCCTTCTGAGCCTTTTTTCTGCCCTGACAAAGTGCTAATAGGGAAGCGATCTTTTGTGCTTTGGAAGCAATCTTTATGCTTTGCTACCGAAGCAATTTACTTCATTGTTTTCCTCTCTGAAGAGACAGAGAAATGAAGTGCTTTAGAAACTGTTTTTTATTCCCAACCAGGGGACAAAAGCAAATACTTGTATTCAAAACTGGTCAGCTTCAGCAACTAATGTGCTAAGGACTAACCAGATGAAAACTGGTAGACAGGCTATTTTTTCCCTTTTTCCTTCCCAAAAACTAAGGTCTTATACTCCAGTGCATCTTATACTCTGAAAAATACGGCAACTACCGGTAGTAACGATTCAAGAAAAAAGAAAAACCTAGCTACAGCTTTATCTGCACCTTAGCAAGACCAACTTGGAAAGGTCTTGAAATTGGATAAGCTCCTTGAAACAAAGAAATTCATGATAATGAATTTAGAATAATGAGAAGATCCTACAAGGACCAGTTTCATAGGATTACAGAATGAAGGCAGAGATAAGCGTAGCTACTATTAGTAGACCAAGCCCTCTCTTGATTCCTAGATGGGAAGTAATAGAAGCTGATTACATGGTGATATACTTCATGTGGTAAAGAAAGCTTAAATAGTTTAATGTATGGTGGGAATTTTCAGAGCATTGAGAAGGTGGGTAATTCAGAGCTGCTTCTGAAAGCATGTGACTGACGAAGGCACCAGAACAATAAATGGCACCAATAGTCTCACACAAGGAAAAAAAATGATTGTTAGAAGACTGCTCTGCCCCAGTCTCCATAATCCATTATAGCACCATACCATTCCATTTCTGAAACTCTCCAATGTCAGGGTACAGTGATACCTCATTTTACGAATTTAATTGGTTCTGGGATGAGGTTTGTAAGGTGAAAAGTTTGTAAGACAAAACAATGTTTCCCATAGGAATCAATGGAAAAGCGATTAATGCGTGCAAGCCCAAAACTCACCTCTCTTGCCAGCCAAAGCGCCCGTTTTTGCACTGCTGGGATTCCCCTGAGGCTCCCCTCCATGGGAAACCCAACCTCCAGACTTCCATGTTTTTGTGATGCTGCAGGGGAATCCCAGCAGCGCAAAAAAGGGTGCTTTGCTGGCAACGGAAATCCGGAGGTGGGGTTTCCACCGAGGGGAATGTCAGCGAAATTGCAGCATCGCAATAACATGGAAGTTCTCGAAACCCCACCTCGGGACTTCCGTGTTTTTGTGATGCTGCGATTTCGATGAGGCTCCCCTCGCTGGGAAATCCCACCTCCGGACTTCCGTTGCCAGTGAAGCACCCGTTTTTGCGCTGCTGGGATTCCCCTGCAGCATCACAAAAACATGGAAGTCCGGAGGTGGGGTTTCCCATGGAGGGGGAATCCCCTCAGGGGAATCCCAGCAGTGCAAAAACAGGTGCTTTGGCTGGCAAAAGAGGTGAGTTTTGGGCTTGCATGCATTAATTGCTTTTCCATTGATTCCTATGGGAAACAAAACATTGTTTTGTCAAGAAAACTGATTGTCTAAGCAATCACCAGAATTCAAAAATTGACTCAAGCGCATGAGCAGTAAAAAAATTGAGAAAAAAAGAGGAAATGTTAGGTATTACATAAATGGCCCTCACTCAGTCTAAATGGATTTGGCTTGTATATATTCAATCAATAAATAAGTAATAAGCAACTGCTGGTGTAAAAGTTGCATTTATTCCTTGACTATTTTAAGTGGCCCACTGTAAACAATTTGTTCAAACCTCTGATAACAATTTCTTTTACTAAAAGGAGAAGAAAAGAGATGGAGGCCATGGAAAATGGTGCTTCATGGTTTAAGCTCAGACCACTAGTTTTAACCATTCCCACGACTATCCCATGTTCCTCAAAAAGTTATTCCAGGAGAACACATCTCCTAACAACAACAGCAGCAGCAGCAGCAGCAGCAGCAGCAGCAGCAGCAGCAACAACAACAACAAAGTGATATCCCCACTGGGGTTTATGGAAAATAAAAATTATCCAACAATGTTCCTATGATCTATAGATGGAGGATGGTTGGGAAACGATGGTTTTGCACATCATTTATTATAATCAAATGGTGCCACTGGTCTCTCTTTGTTGCTGTCACTGGCAGCTATGTTTCATAACCACAACTTTTCCTTTCCTTCCCAGGGTACTTCAATCCTCCCTAACCTCCAATTCAGGGAAAAGTCTTTTCTTCTGTAGTTCTGCTTTGAAACATTTACCTTTCATGTTTGAGTCAATAGTTTTATTCTTATTGTACAATTTACAATAAGGTCATTAAAGTGTCATCATATCAAACTGAATTTAGAACATTTCTATGCTATGTCTCCAGCTACTTACTACTGCTTCTGCTCTAGTTTCTCCAATATTTTCAAAACTCTTTAAAAAAAACCCTCAGTATTTCCAAAGAATAAAAAAGTGAAAATCATGTGTCTCCTTTTTTATTTTTCAGCGTAGGAGGGAATTACTTCTATAGGGCATAAAGGGTGAAGTGCTCTTGCTTGGTCTTTAAAGACTATAAAAACATAGCTATGTAATAAAAATGGTTGCTTTAAAAAGACATGAGAATCAAACTAAAAAGTTGTCTCAAAAGTTCACAGAAAGAGGAGATTTTCAGCAGAAAAAGTTACACTGTAAAGTTTGTCAGGACAGAAACACTTCCTAGTAATTATCAATCTGAAAAATTACTTGGCTCTTTTTAAAAATGCAATTTCAATTTTCCCCATCTGAATTAACAGATGGGTGAATTATTATCTTTGATATGCTGGGCTACAATTTTGACTATACCCAACCATTGGCCATAATGGTTAGAATTGATATGCAAAGAACATATACAATATTCATAACAATAAAGATTTCCTACTTAAATTAAATCCTTAAAGCATGGATCTTTTTTCCATAACTGAGATGTCATTTAAGGTTTATGCAATCTTGTACACGGGGTCTTGACTAATGCACTGTATCTCCACTTGTTTGCATTTTTGGAAAAGCAGGGCTTCCTATCTTAACAAAATAACAGAATAACAGAGTTGGAAAGGACTTTGGAGGTCTTCTAGTGCAACCCTCTGATCAGGCAGGAAACTCTATACCATTTCAGACAAGTGGTTGTCCAATCTCTTCTTAAAAACCACCAGTTTTGGAGCACCTACAACTATAGTAGGCAAGTCATTCTACTGATTAATTGTTCTGTCAGGAAATTTCTCCTTAGGTCTAAATTGGTCCTGTCCTGCCTCCAGGTGATTTGGAGAATAAGTTGACCCCTTCAAATATTGGAATACTGCTGTCATATCACCCCTAGACTTCTTTTCATTAAACTAGAAAAATCGTGGATAGACCTGCAAGACATTAAACCCCCCCATCATATGTCATGTTAATTTCATAAAGATACTTTAAAGCTACCCTATACACAGGAGTGGGCAAGAGTGGGGAAGGCATGGAATGCCGTTCCACTGGCGAAAATGGAGTTGTGCATGCATCTCCATCACCGCCAGCCATGCACGCACCGTGCACATGAGATTTGGCTTCTGCGCATGTGCAGAAGCCGAATCTCAGCTCCCAAGCCAGCAACAACTCCCATTAGGTGGGCCCAGAGAGCACATCTCTCATCCGGCGGGTGTGGGACACCTCTGCTGCTTCTGCTGCTGGGGCCAACCAGCAGTTGTGGGTCTGGTTCCTGCGAGGCATGGCGATGGTCAGTCCCATCCAGGAGCTGCTAGCCAGCAGGAGGAAATCCTCCAGGGTGGGGTATATGGGCGGACGCAGCTGACAGTGGGCAGCTACATTGGCCACCTCTTTGAGCTGCTCAGCCAGGAGACGCACTCGCTGCCCCACCTGCTTGAGCTGCCCTGCCCCCAGAAGTGCCCTAGCTATGGCCCATGGCACCCACAGCAGCTGCCCTTCTGTGGACCTTGGCCCCTCTTTCCTGTGGCCCTCCTGCTGCCTCTGCCTGACAGAGGACAGCCCTGGCTCCAGCAGTACCTCACCTGTAGCCTCCCCGGACTCCTGCAGCTCCTTGATGGGCAGGCTGCTCGCAGGATCAAGCCCTGAGGCACTGCCAGAGCCCGGGCTGCCCTCGGCCAGACACAAGCAGCAGGAGGGCTGTGGGAAAGCGGGGCCAAAGTCCAGAGAGGGGCAGCCGCCATGGGTGCCGTGGGCCATGGATGGGGCGCTTCTGGTCTGGGCATCCAGTGCTATGCTTCAGGTATGAATCTGCACAGGTGCAGGAAGTTAAAGGGGTTGCGTGTGTGCATGGCACATGTGTACACCCCCCAGGCCATGCCAGTAGGGCCACAAATGGCTCCCTTTTACTGCCTATACAGGGAGGTATTGGGGTATTGATTTGCATTAGCACAAGATGAATATCAGGAGAAGGTTCTCGTCACTTAATCAAAATGGGTAACTTATAATCATTTGCAACAATTCCATAGACTCCAGTAAAGGACCCTCTGCAATAGGATATATTAGGGGAGGTAATTTTCATTCTAGTAAATGAGTGTTTTATGGCTGTCCGCTGTCATTTTGTGACTATATGGACAACCAATTCTCAAATACCAAACGTATTTCTGCAAGGCCACCAAGACTGGGGTTTGCTAGCAGGCCTGGAGGGGGGCATGAATTAACAACTATCACGGCCAAATCGTATGAGTGTTTAGTATGCATATTGTTGTGATTGGTTAATTTATGGGTTTTTTAATCAGGGTTTTTATAATTTTTTTAGATTTTAAAATTATACTTCTTTTTTTATCATTTTGTATTTATATTGTCTTTGTAAGCCGTCCTGAGTCCTTTGGGATTGGGTGGCATAGAAGAATGAATGAATGAAGGAAGGAAGGAAGGAATGAAGTAAGGAAGGAAGAAAGAAAGAAAGAAAGAAAGAAAGAAAGAAAGAAAGAAAGAAAGAGGGTTCCCAAAACTTCCAATGTCTGAACACTCACTACAAGAAACCGTAAATAATTTTGGTCTTTAATCTTAGCTATCTTAAGTAATGTTTGTAAATCCTGTGATGATTTGCAATGCCTTGACATTGGAAACTAACACACTCCCATTCCAAAGTAAGTCAGGTGAAGTCAATAAATTAATTAAGAGAATGATAACTGAAAACTACTAGATATACATTGGGGTATTGATTTGCAGCAGAGGTGAAATGCTCCCGTTTTGCTCGTGCCTGTCAGTTCTTAGAGAGTCAGTTGCAAAGGCAGCACAAGGCTTCGCCCACCCGGCTGGCCACTACCCTTTGGGTGCTTTTACTCTCTGCACATGCACAAAGTGTTATGTGCATGTGCAGAAGGTAAAAGAACATAAATGGCAGTGTCTGGGTGGGTGGGCAGAGCCTCACTCTGCCTTCGCAACCGGCTCTCCGATGACTGTCAGGCATCAGTGAACTGGGAGCATTTTACCTCTGATTTGCAGTAGCTTAAGATGAACATCAAGAGAAGGTACTCCACAGTAAATCAAGAGTGTGTAATTTGTTTCGATGGATGAAACATTTCACTGGGTGAAACAGTATTGTTTATTTCACTGGGTGGTAATTACTGATATAATCATTGGTAATATATACCAGTGATGGGCTCCTACCAGTATGATCAGGTATGCAGAACTGGTAGGAAAATTTTGGTCAAGTACGCAGAACCGATTTTAAAAAATTGATTTTTTTTTCTTTTTTTCCCTTCTGGGTTTTGGGTATGTTTTTCCTATCGCAGTAAATGAGGTTGAATGTGCAGAATTTTAGAAGAGCTGTGTGGGCGTGTATGTGTGTAGATACACCTACAGTTTATATAGTAGATAATGTATATTTTTGTGTGCCTGTGTGTAATATGTATGTACACATATTACATAGAATTAAATAGTATATTTTGGATGCTCCGTAATAGTAAATAGGGAAATTGTATCTGTTTGAGGTGAGTGATATCAAGTTGCCCACCTTTAAGCAAGTCACATGACCTTTAAGCCACCCTTAGTCACATGATCATCAAGCCACTCCCACCTGGTCACATGGCAGGCAAGCCACACCCACAAAATAAGCCACACCCACACTGTGGTAGTAAAAGGTTTTGCAGCCCTTCATTGGTATATACTGAATGGCATAATATTTTTAATACGTACCATGTACTTGGTATACAGAACTGGGATAGGAGGCATTTTCTATTTTGGCCTTGAGTAATCTCTTTGTAGCCTTAAATATGACAATTGACAGCTATTTGAAAATGATTCATGATCACTCACACTTTTATGGATACCAGGCAGTCAGGAAAGGAAGCACCACATTTCATTTAATCAGTACCTCACCAGACCTGTCCCACTCAGTGTCTTCACTTGCATTCTGACAAAAAAGAAAAACATCAATTGCTTGAATCCGGTTCCCACCCACATTCTTCAAATCAGGGGTAGCTGCAAAAACATGAATGCTACATTAAGCTGCAGGGTTTCAAAGAAAAACACCCCTAGTTCATCTGTTTTACATACACGGCAGCTGTGATAGCAATACATAAGCTCTGCTCTTGCATACAACCAGGGGTGGGCTACTGCTCAGACCAGGGGAAACGCAGTGGGGTAGCGAAAATGGAGCTCCACCCCAATTTGCAGTGAAAGGTGTTGAAAGAAAATGCAGGGTGTACTGCATAAACAATGCCCACAACGTAGTAGTAAAAAATTTGGTAGTCCTTCACTGCAATACAACTGACATAATCCAGAAATCTTGAGCAAGGTTTCAATGGATATCACCCATAGAAGTGCTGCTAACATTTTTGGAAGAATGAATGGTGCTCTTCAGAACTGAAGAAGCTTCTTGGATGAGAATCAAAATATCTTCAAAGAAAAACAAGAAAGTCTAGTTGCCTTTTGAAAAAAATATGTTTGGGACAACCATGACCTGGATGACTGAGAATCTCCACAGATATTTATATAGCTATAACTTCATATTTGCAACTCTGTGAGCATTAAAGGCAGTAATTGTTGTGTTTGGGCCTGGGCCAGCCGTTGCTCCCACAGATGGGAGAGATGCGGCACAAAGTGATTGCGAAAGCCTGGCTGACAGCCAGGAAGACGTGGCAGACAGCCAGGAGGATGAGGCCACTGGTTCGCAGGACTCAGCAGACAGCCCAGGGGATTTGGCATGCAGTCCCTCAGACAGTCTTTCGTCCTTGAATTCCTCTGCAGAACAATTCATAGACATGCATAGCAGAAGAGTGATGCAAAGGAGGGATCAATTGAAGGATTATTACAAGTCATCAGAGTAGCACCTGGGTTGGGTGTGGTTCCCTTAATGAGGGCTAAAGGTATAAAAGGGAACAGAGGCACAAGGCAAACTGTGGCTGTTTATCGGTGTTATTTTGTAGTTCCTGCTCTGAAGTTTCTGTTCTGTGCCTTTGCAGTTTTCAACCCAGCTTTTTCAGACACATGGGAGGTGAAACCTCTGGGACTTGCTGTTTGCTCCAAAGCTTCAAAAGGACTCCTGAAACGTCTTTGCTCATTCCAGGTTGTCTTTGTTTGCTTTTTTCTGTGTTTTTGTATGCGGCTGAAGTAAGCCTTGCACTATCATTGTTTCCTGACACTAAGGACTGTTTTGAGTAACCCTTTTTTGTTTGTTTAATACAAGTTTGCTGATTAGAAGAGCATGTGTGTGTTTGATTTCTTTTCCTTAGACTGTTACGAATTGCCTGAGCCCAGTCAGGCAGAACAGTAATAATACAGGCATAGGATTGAAATAGTAGTAGGTTAGATTTTTAATACAGAACCACAAATGCTTGCAACATTATCTGTACTCATCCCCCAAAACAGGCAACTTATTGGCAGTCTGGGGGAAGATGTTATGTCAGAACTGAAATATGAGTAAAGCAGAATTAATTGGGGACAAGTAACTAAACTCAATTTAATATGTACCATCTGATTACCAAGACTGAACATAGTATATTCATAATAACTGAAACTAAGAATGGGAAGCCATATCAAATCTCCAGTCATCCATGCTGTTTTTGTGAAATAAATTTCAATTTATATAGCTGCTCATTTCAAATGCATGACTCTGAACAGATCGCAGCAATTCAAACAGTAAAAAGAAAAACAAAAATATTGTCCTTTCATCTATTCTATTGCATGCACATATTTTATGGTCTTAGAAGAACGTAGAAGGCGGCTGCATTAGTGGAATGTTGGCGTCAGGTTTCGTGGACCAATTGACAGCCAACCATCATTCAGAAGTCCCTGTTCCAGGGGGTCCGAATGTCGACCTTTGCTATGATTCTACATTTCTACTATGCTTTGGTTGCCATGAGAAATGGGGAGGGTTTTGGTCATTGAGAGGGGGAAGAGTGCAGGAGGCCCTGTGAAGTTTTGTTTCCTATTATGGAGTGGGATAACTTTCGTTTTCCTAGAAACCAGGTGACCAGGTGAAGACCGTTAGAAGCTGCATTCCATAAATGTGACATGGGTTTGAAAATGTGTCCACCTGATGGTTATGGACACTAGGGATTGGCCAATCTCCAAAAGGTGGGTCAAGTGGGGTTTTGATATATGCATGTATCACACCTTTTTCCTCAGTCTTTGCTTTTATTGCTTTCAGTTCTGATTTTTGATAAATTCACTTTTGAACCTAAAATGGACTCTGAGTTTTATTTCTCTTAAATTCTGACTATAGCAGCTGACACCTCTCCACATTCCTAAGAGGTTAGTAAGGGCCTTCATAAGTGCACCAATGTACCTCCCGTCCCCTGTCCTAATGTTGTTTTATATCTTACTATCACCATGTATATGACTACTACTATTTCTACCTTTGGAACAACCATGAATGATTGAGGATGAATGATTATGAATAAACAGTTGCAGTGATTTTTATTTTTATTTTTTCTCTAGCACACAAGCCAGGAAAAGGAATTTATTATTAAAGGTGGCTCATTTATCTCCTTTCTGAGCCAGGTTTAAAGGTCATTCATCCATGTCAAATAAAGATGTTTAAGGAAGTCATAGAAATAAAGCATCCTCTGGGTGATGGAGGCAACTTTCTATAACTGGGAACATCTTTATATCCATAGAAGCTCCCCACCCAACTTAGAACTCTAGGAAATCAGATTGTGTGCCCTGTAGGGAAATTGTATCTTTAAAATCCTAAAGATGCTTTTTCAAAAGGCAACTGAATAAGTTTCTTGGATGAGAACTGAAACATCTTCAAAGAAAACCCAGAAAGTTTTTCTTTCTGTTGCCTCTTGAAAAAGCACCTTTGGGACAACCATGACCATGATGACCAGGGATTGTCATAGACATATATCTTAAATAATCTTTGTAATCTCCATGGCAGAAATAATCTATGCTCATTCATAGGATATAAAAATATAACGCAATCTCAGGAACACAGAATAGATATGCAGAACATTCTCTTGCTGTCTCTCCACTACTGCTCAGGATGAAGAATGCTCAAAGGAAACACCATAATTCCAGTTATTATAATCATGTCATGTCTACCAAATATGTTAATGGTGTTGTGATAAATTCTGTCTCCTCTGATAGTAGAAGAATTAAACTTCTAAAAGGATGGTGCAGAGTGAAAGGCTTGATATAGAAGTTTTATAAACCGATTGTTCAGTTTAGATATCCTGGCCACTACTATATCTTCTTTTTTGGCATCAGATTGAGACAGGTTGATGCACCCAATCATTTTAATGGATTGCATTTTAAGCAATGAAATGTTTGATTTCCTGAAAGATATGTGTGTTCTAAAATGTTTGGATTCATTTAATAAAGTCATCAATCAAGAAGCTGTAAGACCCAGATTGAATCAAGGCTGGAAAAGATGTGCAACAGGATTGCCTTCTATTGCCACTTCTATTGAATGTCTATTCAGAAGGGGTTTTGAGGAGCTTTATCTTAGAAGATTCATAATTGGAATAAACATTGGTGGCAGAAACATTAACCATTTAACATACTCAGATGACACTATACTACTGGCAGAAAATGAGGAAGACATAAAACAGCATCCTAAATGTCAATACTCAAATTGAAATAGATGAAATAGTTTGTAAATATGAATAAGACTAAAGTAATGGCAACTGCTGAAAACTTTTAGCTATCAAAAGTTGACTATGAAGAAATTGAATCAGTTCAGGGCTATATTTTCCCTAGTTTCCAGACTGTCTAAACAGGAGAGACTGGATCTAATATTAAATGCTGAATATTACTTGGGCACGTTGCAAAGACTAGCATGAAGTAGTTCTGGAAAATTGAGGGATTTAGTCTTAATACCAAATGCTGGATAATAACAACTAAAGACAACTCAATAGATATGAATTATGATTTTGAAAAGGCTACTGCACACACTTAGGACAATAAAAATATTGAGCAGTAATATTTTAGACTGCATCAACCCAGAAATATCACTGGAAGCTCAGATTACCAAGCTAAGATTGATTTTCTTCTTTTAGTATCACTAAATTGAATTGCTCAACAACCATAGCAGAATTTGAAAGAAATGTACATGACTTCTATTCTGGCTCCCTGCCACAAACTGAAATTTGTAGAGCCTCTTCCTTTTTAAGTGGATAGACCAAAAACAATATGTGAAAAATTCCTCTGACAGCTGTTGCATTATAATAGACCATTAAAAAGGGCAGCATCAGAATGAAGAAGATTTTTTTAAAAAAAAAACCCACACCTCCTATCAAAGGGAATGCCTTCTCTACGTCCTGATATATTAAGAAGATCAAGTAATGAGATGCAGGAAGTTTCACACTAATGAAGGAAACACATGAAAAACAAGCAGATAAATTAGTGCTGACACCCGATATATACCATATTTTTGGAGTATAAGATGCACCTTAATTTTTGGGGAGCAAAACAAGAAAAGAAACCCCAATTCTGCCTCTGCCTACCAGCATCAGGATCAGCAATGTCCTCACTTCTACTCTGATTTTGATAACGAGTAGCACTTATAAACAAACCCTATCACCTTATAGGCATTTAACTGGAGTGGGTGGGGTGGAGTGGGGGATGATTTTCATGGGGGGAAAAGAGAGACTTTGCACTCAAGGCTCCACTCCCAAGATGCCCCCATTTTCCTGCCTGTAGCTGTAGGCATTGAAAGCCTGGCTTTCTCATAGCAAGAAATCAGAGTGGATCTGTCCTCTCCAATCCTGATCAAGCCGTTCTTGCTTGCCAAGGGAGTGATCCGTGTCATTCTTTGGCCAGGAAACCCCATAATGGAAAGAGTAGAGGGAGGGAAAGCCCTCTGGCCATGAAGCCTGCAGTGGGTGATAGCAGCCAAAGGAGTCTTCCAAAAGCAAGGTTTTTGGAATTAGGGAGGAAAGCCAATGTTTCAATTCTGATTTCTGCTATCAGGACGCAGGGCGCAAGATTGTGGTTCCTACTGAATTACTGAAAGTGGGTAGAACAGGAGACGTTCACCTGGTGCAGTGCTAGCGCTGTAACATGTCTATAACAAAGGTGGAAAATGGAGTGAGCAAAGTACAAGCATGGCCCAGGAGGAGGGAGGCTATAAAAATCACTCACGGTATAGATAACAATGGGGAGAAGGTGCTTCCCCCAAATCTTGTGCCTTGCTTCCCAATCACAGAAATTGGAATTGCAACAATGGCAAAGCATCCCCACGGCTGGTTTACCCCATGCCTTACACCACATGCACCTGGATAAACCCTTCCATCTCACATGTAGCCTTGGCAGCAGTGGAGTGCTCCCGAGAGCAATCAGTGAAATGGAAATCAAACGGCTTTGGAAATCGAGAGACGTGCTCACTCCCAACCTCATCCAAACTTTCCTCCCTGATTCCAAAATCCTTGCTTTTGGAAGCTGCTTCCGCACCTGTTATCCAGCGTGGGGTTCACAGCTGGAATGGTTTCCCTCCCTCTACTCTTCCCATTACAAAGTTTCCTGGCTAGTGGACACATTGATCACTCTCCTGGCAGCTGGCCTGTGAGGACTGCTTGATCAGAATTGGATGGATCCTCCCATTCCTCACTCTTTTCCCTCCTGCCTGAGCTCCCCTCCTAGCCCTTCCCCACCATGCACGGAGAAAAGCAAAGTAGCCACCAGTGTGGGGGGGGAAGAAAGCACATGATGGGGGGGGTTCCTCCATGGCGCAGGCTCTGTTCAACATGCTGGTGCCCGCATTGCCTTAAGTCTCTAGCACAGTGCTCCCAAACTTCCGCTTTGGGAATCAGGCTCCAACTAAGGCAGCAAAGGTGCAAGAGGCTTGCTGGGAAGCCTGGCAATCTGTTAATGAGATGGCAGCATCCAAGAGGACTGGAGTGCTGTGTCTCTATTGGACCTTGCTGTGAGAAAGCCAGGCTTTCAATGCCTATGGCTATAGGTAGGAAGATGGGGTATCTCGGGAATGGAGCCTTTGGTCTGACGTCCCTCT
Source organism: Erythrolamprus reginae (assembly GCF_031021105.1). Classification (NCBI taxonomy): domain Eukaryota; kingdom Metazoa; phylum Chordata; class Lepidosauria; order Squamata; family Dipsadidae; genus Erythrolamprus; species Erythrolamprus reginae. The sequence goes on from NC_091950.1 coordinate 179,393,204, forward strand.
TCTGCCTCCATGAAAATAATTCCCCACCCCACCCACTCCAGTTAAATGCCCATAGTGCAATAGGGTTAGTTTTAAACTTTCAAGTTGAAGTGAGGATCCCCACCCCACCCACTCCAGTTAAATGCCCATCTAGAACCACCCAAAAATGTGATGCGTGGAGGCAGAAAACCTCTAAAGGTTGGGAGTTGGCAGGTGGGTGGGGCTACATTTGGTGTATAAGACTCACCCAAATTTTCACCCTCTTTGGGGGGGATAAAAAGGTGCATCTTATACTCTGAAAAATACGGTATTTAACACCATTTGCTACCAGTGTGCCATTCTCAACCATATTGGTAGCAACCCACTACTTGGGGGGGGGGGGGAGGAAGGAAGAAGAAATGACCTCCCAAAAGAAACAGCAAGCTCTGATCCATACTGGAGACAGTCAGTGAGATCTCCCTTTCTTGCACTGTGTGGAAAGGGAAATCAATCAGATTTTGCAGTGGTCATAGTTTGAACTAAGCACAAACCCCATCCTATACAAACCCACTGCAATCTGGACTGCAATTTCTGAAGTTGGCTTAAGAAACAGGCCAGAGCAGCATTGCAGACAATAGTTTATATAGCTGAACAGAATTTCCCTGTGACTCTAAGAGTATGACTCTAGGGTGATGATGGTGAACCTTTTTTTCCTTGGGTGCCAAAAGAGTGTGGGTGCACACTATCGTGCATGCGTGAGTGCCCACCCCCATAATTCAATGCCTGGTGAGGGTGAAAACAGCTTCCCCCACCCCCCGGAGGCCCTCTGGAGTCTGGAAACAGCCTGTTTCCCAAATTCTGGTGGGTCCAGTAGGTTCGTGTTTGCCTCTCCAGACTCCAAAGGCTTCCCTGGAGCTGGGGGAGGGTAAAAATGCCCTCCGCATTCCCCGGAGGCTCTCTGGAAGCCAAAAACACCCTTCCAGAGCCTCTGTGCAAACCAAAAGTCAGCTGGCTAATACACACATGCATGTTGAAGCTGATCTAGGGCAACAGCTCATGTGCCAGCAGATATGGCTCTGCCTGCCATCTGTGGCACCCGTGCCATGGGTTCACCATCACTGCTCTAGGGACTCTTTATTTTAACCTGATGTGGAACAATAAACATTTAAAAAGTGGCAAGAAAGAAATAAGGTAGACATGTATTTATTTACAGCTTTGTTAATAAAGATCTCTAGTACTTTGCATTGTTGTCCTGAAAAGACACATAATTTCCAATGACTAAATAGTTATTGATGAATAATTGCTCAGTATGCTTTTGTTATTAATTTTGACCTTGAACATTTCCATTATTGATTGTATACTGGATGCATGTTAATTGTCCCTTGTTATTGTAAACTGTCACGAGCCTTGAAGCATTATATGAGATTCATTTCAGCTTGTGGACTTGGAGAAACTAGATAGACATTTCTGTGATCTCTACAGTGAATCCGTGACCCAGGCACCTAGTTTTGGTAGCCAGGGGGTATAAGTGGGATTGGAGTCAGAAGGTAGTTTGGAGCTATCTGCCACAATAGCACTCCTCTATATAGTCAGTCTCTCGATCGTAAGCGGTCGCATGATGGTTCATGGGTTAAGATACTGGGCTTGTCGGCTGGAAAACTGGAACCCCAGGTTCAATCAAGACCCAAGCACCGTGAGACAGGGTGAGCTCCCATTTTTGCCTCAGTTTCTGCTAACCCAGCAGTTCAAAAACATGACTGACTTGCTGTCAGTTCCTATGTTATGTCTGGACAAGGTTATAGTCCTACTGAAGATACAGATTTGGATGTCCCAAAGGTGATTTTTTTCAAGAGGCAACTGGACTTTCTTGTTTTTCTTTGAAGATGTTGTGCTTCTTATCCAAGGAGCACCTTCAGCTCTGACTGGATGGTCCCCACCATCCAGTCAGAACTGAAGAAGCTTCTTGCAAAAGAGAGGTGAAATGTCCTCAAAAAAAAAGAAGAAGAAAAAGTCCAGTTGCCTCTTGGAAAAAGCAACTTTGAAACAACAATGACATGGATGATAGAGAATCTCCGCAGACATACAGATGTTGAATTTGGGGGATGTCCTAAACTCTTGCCTATTGCTAGATCAGTGGGCATGATCAACAAACCTTGGTATGGCATACTACTGCTGGAGTACCCATTGTGGGCATTTTTGGAATAGAAAGTCTTGGTGACAGTATCCCATATTTGAATTTTAAGGTACTAACATCTTTGAATACTTCTGAAAACTTTCAGCAGAATGCATGGAATCCTTGTTAGAAGGTGAGAGCTACTATAACCATGCAACAAATGTTTTGCAAGCACAATTTCAATTACCACTGCATTTCTGAAGTTTCTTTAGAATATCATTCCCTCAGAGATTTGTATGTACTTGGAGATGTTAAAAACATGATTCCACTTCCCTGGAGTTAGGGATTTTTTATTGATGGTGATGATTTCAAATGCTTTTGGTTGTTCACTCTTCTGGATGCTTTTTATTGGTTTTTCCCCCTCCCTGTGCATATTGTAAGCCATTCAGAATCTTTTGGGAATTGGGTAGTCTTTGAATGTAATAACAAATAAGTGCAAAATAAATTAATTTCTGACTCCAGTTCTAATGCTGTGGAAAAATGAAGGCCTCTGGAAGGAGGAAGCGTAATACAGGTAATCCTCAATTTACAGCTAAACATTAAGTGACTGTTCAAAGTTACGGCACTGAAAAGAGTGTTTTATATCCAGTTTTCACGCTATAACTGTTGCAGCATGGTCATGAGATCAAAATTCAAAATTATTGAATTTGTATTTTACACTGTTTTTCTGTTGCTGTTGTGAGCCGCCCCGAGTCTGCGGAGAGGGGCGGCATACAAATTTAATAAATAAATAAATAAAATAAATAAAATTCAGGTGCTTGACAACTGGCATAAATTTATAATAATTACACTGTTTGGTGTGGGGCCTATGTGATCATAATTTGTAAACTTTCCAGTTGGCTTTCAAAAACAAAATCAATTGGGGAAGCCAGATTCACTTAACAACTACAGTGATTTACTTAACAATCATATAAAAAAAGGTCATAACCTGAAGTGTAACTCACTTAACAATTGCCTTGCCTAGCAACATTTTTTTTGACTCAATGGTGGTAACTTGTGAATTACCTGTGTAGAAGAGCCATGCCAGGATGGCTTGCTTCCTTGCTCTTTAAAATGGCTCTCCCTGCTCTGACTGCTGCTGATCGAAAGGACAGTGGCTCTCCCTGCTCTGACTGCTGCTGATCGAAAGGACAGTGTTGAGTTTGTGCTGAAGCAAATAAACCCCCCAGAAATCACACATGTGCACGTCTTTATGTGAGATTCAGCTTCTGCACTGGACACAGGCACATGCCAGGCATGGGCACAGGTAAGCGCTCACGGCCTGTTCTGGTAGGTTTGGGATTGGTAGCCCACCCCTGCATGGCAGATATTTTCTTTCAAAAAAATGAAAACATAAAAGTGTTGGGGTTTTAAGTCAACTAGGTAAGATGTTAGTTCACAGTGCCATCGCTTGAGAATATCTCCTCTTTCTTTAAAGGGGCGTACATAAGTGCACTGGTGTGCCTTTTGTCCCCTGTCCAATTGTCTTTCCTTTCTCTCACTTATCATATATATTCTCTTTCTTTCATATATCCTCTCCTCTAAGCTCACTTTTACCATTATATATATTACTACATGTCTATTTTTTTTCCTATGTATTTGTGTATTGGACAAATGAATATTTTTATTATATTTTGAAAAGTTTTTATTTTCAAATATACAATAAATACATAAAAGACGTATACAGTAATGACAATTGACAGTTGAAATCTAGCACATTACATAGGCAGTAGCCGTGTGTTTGAACGATAAAAACAAGACAATCAATAAACATACAAACTTACAAAGAAAAAAGGAAAGAAAGAAGAGAAGGAGAAGAAGAAAAAGAAAGGAAGAAAAGAATGGGCGGGTGTGCGGTGGAGCTGTGTTAAGAATATGAACTAGTTTTAATTTCAACAGCTTATTACCTTACACCAAAATTGGTAGTATGAATAAGTAAAAGCAAACGTTGAATAAATCACGGTATAGAGATTTTGAAAATAAAAGGTACATTCCAATTTTTAAATATCTAATATCTCTTACAATTATTGGAAAAAAAGGGAAACGTTTTATACCAGATTTGTATATGTTCAAATATATACAGTTCATTTCATTTGTTAAGCAAATTGTTCTCTTTTTTTTAACCAACAGTAGAAAGGATCCCAGCAATTATTAAATGAAGACTCGGTTTCGTTTCTAACTGCCATAGTTAACTTGGTCATCTCTGCACAGTATTTAATTTTCCTTATTATTAAATCATCAGGGGGTATATCTTCATTTTTCCACCACTGTGCGAAAGTTAGTCTGGCTGAAGTGGTTATATGGATAATTAGATGTATTTGAATTTTAGGTAGATTTTTTCTTAGAATACCTAAAAGGAATGAATAAATGAATAAATAAAAAATAAATAAAAAATAAATAAAAAATAAATAAAAAATAAATAAAAATAAATAAAAAATAAATAAAAATAAATAAAAATAAATAAATAAATAAATAAAATAAATAAAATAATTTGTTTTAAATTAATAAAATCTATGCTATACTTGTGGGCATTTGATCAGTTATATAGAGCGTCTACTCTTATATTCTCTTAGAGCAAGTGTTACAGTGCATGAAGCTCAGAATTCAGTACCATGACCTTGGAATGGAAACAGATAACAAAATCAGACAACTGCCTTCTTAGCTAAGTGTGAATAAAGTGGTGTGAAAGGATATGACAATGTTGTTTATGGCACATAGTGATATTATCTAGTAGGTTCAGATTCTACTAGTGTGAAAATAACATGGAGATCATTCTAACAGTTTATCTATCCACAGCATTCGAGCAGAAGGACTATATTTTGCTTATAATATTTCTTTTATCTATTCTTTTGAAGTGTAACAAAGAAAACCTATGTAATCCATAGGCCTGATTTATTCAGTCTCTTTGCAGCTTTGGTTGGTGAGAAGCCCAATGATCATTGTAGCATATTCCCAGTGAAGGGCTATTAAAATTTTTACTACCATAATGTGGGCGTGGATTATGCAAGAAACCCTGCATTTTCTTTCAGTGCAAATTGGGTGCTCTGGGGCGTTCCCCCCCCCATCCGGGCAGTAGCCCACCCCTGCATATTCCTCCAAATTTTGTTGCATCTATGTCTAAATGTTTAGACTTCTTATTTAAAGTGGGCATTTTTCTCACAACAGCCTGGCACAGTTGGCGGGATAAGAAGGTTAGGAGTATAGGGGTAATCCACCATGGGTGGTGTGCCCCTGCCATTTTTGTGCAAGCTCCATCTTCTTCTGTGATCCAGGATCCTCAGTCTTCAGCATTTTTCTTTGGATTGCATCTTGCTCCATTTCGCAGAATAACAGAGTTGGAAGGTACCTTTTAGGTCATCTAGCCCAACTCCTCCCAAGTAGGAGACCCTACATCTTTTCTGACAGATGGCAGTCCAGTCACTTCTTGAAAGCTTCCAGTGATGAAGCTCCCACATCTTCGGAAGGCAAGCTGTTCCATTGGTTGATTTTTGTCACTGTCAGAAATTTTCTCCTTATTTCTAAGTTGAATCTCTCCTTGGTCAGTTTCCATCCATTATTCCTTTTCTGGCCTTTGGGTACCTTGGAAAATAGCTTGGCTCTCTTCGCCTCTGTGGCAGCCCCTCAAATATTGGAACACTGCTATCATGTCTTCCCTGGTCCTCCTTTTCACTAGACTAGCTATGTCCAGTTCCTGTAACCGTTCTTCATATGATTTAGTTTCAAGTCTCCTAATCATTCTGATTGCTCTTTCTTGCATTTTTTTCTAGTGTCTCAACATCTTGTTTATAGTACGGTGACCAAAAGTGGATGCAGTATTGTGAGAATTATCTATAGAATCTAGGCATCTAAGGCCTAGTTAGATACAAAACACTCTTATTAGAGTACTAAACTTCCAACCTTTTGGACAGCGGACCTTGCCAGAAAATGCATAAAGTACAAAAACATGTTTACATCCTGTATCAGAGATGAAGAAATCCTATTTTTTAGGCCAAGAAACATTCATAAAGGCAGAACAACAACTTGGTGGATTAATCTAGAGAGTTCCAAGGAACTATGATGAAATTGGATGCAAGGCAACCCCATATATGGACAAATAAGTGGACAGGAAGAAGTGGGTGTAAATGAGACATAAAAATTATATATAAGATGATTCTTGTAGTTAGGTACTTTACCTTCTGAGGTTCTCCTTTTATTCTCTTGGTCTGGAGAATTTTTCTTACAAGTATACTAGGTGTGGTCTTACTAAGGCTTTATAAATTTCTGAGTATCTTAACGCTACCTCTCCCCAAACCTATCAAACTCAGCTGTCCTGTGCATCTCCAGATCACTAACTATCATTGCTGTTTACTCAACCATCAGTCTTCAACATTCAACTCTGTCTAATTTTATTGTAGGTTACCAGATATCATCTCTTCCATCAAAATTCTTCTTTTCCTTACCCGAGTTGTCTTTCAATTTTTTAAAAACGCTCTCTTATTTTGTCCACTCAGTCCTCCTCTTTTCTCTCATGAGAAGATCCTTTTTGTGGGAAACTAAGCTAACTCCCATCCTGAGCTTTTATTTATCAGCTCACAAGGACAATATTTTTGTTGGGTGACAGAGCTGCGAATGGCCTCTTAGGGGCTGTCAGAGGCATCATGCTTCACACAGGACTCCTCTAAAAATATATATTTGGGTCTTGAGCACAGAAGAATGGGTTATCTGCATTCTATACCTGCACTTTTTATATTATTAAATTAGACTGAATGAATTTTATCTTCAGTATGGCATAGATGATTACCCCCTGTGAAATTTACTCACACTAAAACAATACTCCATTTTTTGGGTAAAGTGCAAGCAAATAACATTTCTCCCAAGTGAATTAACAGATGGAATTTGTTGAGCTTTTAATTTATTTAGTTTGCTCTGATGAGTACAAAAAAACACCACTTTAATACTACAGGTGGCTGTTGCTTGGGAAGTGTTGACTTCAAAGTTTTTGCCACGTGTTGAGCTTCTTATTGTCAGATCTGTGATTGAAGCATAGCAGATACAGCAAGAGCAATCTCTGACTGACACAAGTGCTAATCTCAAACCAAGTTCCTCATATTTATTTTATAGCACAGCAATGCAAACTTTCATAAAGGTCATGTTTGATGAGGATCATCCTCACAGGCAAAATACTTTACTATAAAAAGAACTGGAAATTGCCAAGATCTTGCAGAATACTTTAGCAAGAAGCAAAAAAAAAAAGAGCACCCATGTTTGATCTGGAAGATTGGTAAATAATAAAAGAAAAAGGACATATATCACTGTGCAAAAAGAAAAAAAGAAAAGAGGAAGGAGTGCTACTACTGTTTGGCAAGTGTCTGGTTTTACAAATCATTTTTATTCTAGTAATATACATCAATATAACACATAGCAAAACACAAAGGACAGGTAGTCCTTGGGTTATGACAATAACTGTGATTGGTAGTGCCCTCACTAAGTGATGCAGCTGTGAAGGACATCATCACAAGACCATATCACTTAGCAATACCAATCCCAGCAGTCCCAATTACTCTTGTAACCTCAAGATACATGTATCATTAAGAGGGAAGAGGCAGGATTCCTAGGTAAGGAGTGTAGGGCTGCCGTTGGTGGGAGAAAAAACAGGTGTGATTTAACAGGGCAACTTGACACTTTTCTGGAGAACTTCCCCATTGGCTTTGCTTGAGGGAAGGCAGTAGGGAAGTTGCAAATGGTGAGTCATGTGACTCTGGGTCTTTGTGATGTCATAATCAAAAACCAGGCACTTAAGCATGAACATAGCAAACCTATGCCTGAGGGCATGCAACAATGGCCAGAACTTCAAGAACGGTCATATAAGCATTTTCTCAGCATCGTTGTAACTTTAAATAGTTGCTGAATGAATAGATGTAATAATAATAATAATAATAATAATAATAATAATAATAATAATAACAACAACAACAACAACAATACATAATATACAAATCCAATATTAAAAACAATTTAAAAACCCTTATAAAGAACAATCATACAACCAGACAAACCATACATAAATTGGAACAGCTAGTTTCCCTATGCCTGGCGACATAGGTGGGTTTTCAGAAGATTGTGAAAGGCAAGGAGGGTGGGGGCAGTCCTAATCTCCAGGGGGAGTTGATTCTAGAGAGCCGGGGCCACCACAGAGAAGGCTCTTCCCCTGGGTCCCACCAGATGACATTGTTTTGTCGACAGCACCCGGAGAAGGCCAACTCAATGGGACCTAATCAGTCGCTGGGATTCGTGCGGCAGAAGGCAGTCCTGAAGGTAAGCCAAGAACTGCCTGCAATCATTGACACAGATATGTCCTATAGTCTCTCCTATATCTCCTATATCTTCTCTTTTATCCCTATATCTTTTCTGCTATTCTCTCATAGTTATATTTTACTCCTATATTTTCTCTTCTTTCTTTAATACATTCTACTCGAGTATGTCCTCTATAACCTTCATTATGTATTATTGTGTATTGGACAAAATGAACGAACGAACGAACGAACGAATGAATGAATGAATGAATGAAAATATGAAGTAGTAGTGAGTTATGAAATCCTTTACTACTGGTTCAAGTGTACTTGCGTGTGCTCGCACATGTGCATGACACTTCTGTAAATGCAAAAGTGTCCTCGGAAGATGGGCAGGGCCTCCCGCAGCTGGTGCTAACGGTTTTTAGAACCGGGCTGAACCAGTATATAGATGTAAAAATAAAACCATGTTTTTGCGGAAAAAAAGGGACAAGCCTAATAATCCAAATGTCAATTGGAATGTACATGGACTTAAAAATTGTAAGGTACAAGATGCCTTTAGCTGAAGATTTCTAGAGTGGAACAATTTATTTTATTTATTATTACTTATTTTATTACTTAGATTTGTATGCCGCCCCTCTCCGAAGACTCGGGGCGGCTCACAACATGTAAAAAACAAATCATAAGCAATCCGACAGATTTAAAATATTTAAATATTTAAAAAACCCCATATGCTAACAGTCACACACACAGACATACCATGCATAAATTAAACGTGCCCGGGGGAGATGTTTCAGTTCCCCCATGCCTGCCGGCAAAGGTGGGTTTTAAGGAGTTTACGGAAGGCAGGAAGAGTAGGGGCAGTTCTAATCTCCGGGGGGAGTTGGTTCCAGAGGGCCGGGGCCGCCACAGAGAAGGCTCTTCCCCTGGGGCCCGCCAACCGACATTGTTTAGTTGACGGGACCCGGAGAAGGCCCACTCTGTGGGACCTAATCGGTCGCTGGGATTCGTGCGGCAGGAGGCGGTCTCGGAGATATTCTGGTCCGATGCCATGAAGGGCTTTAAAGGTCATAACCAACACTTTGAATTGTGACCGGAAATTGATCGGCAACCAATGCAGACTGCGGAGTGATGGTGAAACATGGGCATACCTAGGTAGGCCCATGACTGCTCTCGCAGCTGCATTTTGCACGATCTGAAGTTTCCGAACACTTTTCAAAGGTAGCCCCATGTAGAGAGCATTACAGTAGTCGAATCTCGAGGTGATGTGGGCATGAGTGACTGTGAGCAATGAGTCCCGGTCCAGATAGGGCCGCAACTGGTGCACCAGGCGAACCTGGGCAAACGCCCCCCTCGCCACAGCTGAAAGATGTTGTTCTAATGTGAGCTGTGGATCGAGGAGGACGCCCAAGTTGCGGACCCTCTCTGAGGGGGTCAATAATTCCCCCCCCAGGGTGATGGACGGACAGATGGAATTGTCCTTGGGAGGCAGAACCCACAGCCACTCCGTCTTATCCGGGTTGAGCTTGAGTCTGTTGACACCCATCCAGGCCCCAACAGCCTCCAGGCACCGGCACATCACTTCCACCGCTTCGTTGACTGGGCATGGGGTGGAGATGTAAAGCTGGGTATCATCCGCATATTGATGATACCTCACCCCATGTCCTTGGATGATCTCGCCCAGCGGTTTCATGTAGATGTTGAATAGCAGGGGGGAGAGGACCGACCCCTGAGGCACCCCACAAGGGAGAAACCTAGGAGTCGACCTCTGGCCCCCCACTAACACCGACTGCGACCGGCCAGAGAGGTAGGAGGAGAACCACTGAAGGACAGTGCCTCCCACTCCCAACCCCTCCAGCCGGTGCAGAAGGATACCATGGTCGATGGTATCGAAAGCCGCTGAGAGGTCAAGGAGCACCAGGACAGAGGATAAACCCCTGTCCCGGGCCCGCCAGAGATCATCCATCAACGCGACCAAAGCGGTTTCCGTGCTGTAACCGGCCCTGAAACCCGACTGTTGGGGACCTAGATAATCGGCTTCTTCCAAGGACCGCTGGAGCTGGAGTGCCACCACCTTCTCGACAACCTTCCCCATAAAGGGAAGGTTGGAGACTGGACGATAGTTGTTAAGTACGGCTGGGTCCAGAGAGGGCTTCTTGAGGAGGGGGCGCACAAGCGCTTCTTTATAGAGTGATGGAAAAACTCCCCTCCCCAAGGAAGCGTTGGTAATCTCCTGGGCCCAGCTCCGTGTCACCTCCCTGCTGGCCGAAACCAACCAGGAGGGACACGGATCCAGTAAACAGGTGGCGGAACTCACAGCTCCGATGGCCTTGTCCACTTCATCAGGTGTCACCAGATCAAACTCTTCCCAGACAGGTGGACAAGTACGTGCCCCAGTCACCTCGACTGACTCGTTGTCAGTCGACTCTGTTACACAATTGGAGTCGAGATCGGCCCGGATCCGAGCGACTTTATCAGCGAAAAACGTGTTAAAATCCTCGGCACTACTCTGTAAGGGCTCCCCAACTCCCCCCTGGTTGAGAAGGGAGCGGGTCACCCTAAACAGAGCGGCCGGGCGGGATTCCGCTGATGCAATCAAGGCGGCATGGTACGCGCATCTTGCCGCCTTGAGCGCCACTTTGTAAGTCTTAATAAAAGCTCTTACAAGTGTTCGATCGGATTCAGACCTACTCTTCCTCCATCGCTTCTCTAGACGTCTCTTTTGGCGTTTCAACTCCCGGAGCTCCTCGTTGAACCATGGGGCTCTACGGGGTCTAGCGCCATGGAGAGGTCGCAAAGGCGCAATCCGGTCAAGAGCCCCCGCTGCAGCCCTGTTCCAGGCCTCCGCGAGAGACTCCGCCGAACTGTGGACGAGTGCCTCTGGAATACCTTAATGTCTTGTCTCACCTGAGCAGTTGAAATCAAATATGTTTGCTTGTCTGATCTCTGTCCCTCTTGATGGGAGGCTATATATGCCCAATGGGACCAGGTGATGTAGAGAACAAGTAGGGTCTCTGGACTTTTAGAAGTCTGAGCAGTGAATCATTTCTCAGGTCAGTCTAAAGTTTTCATAAAAGCTTAGCCCGAGGACAAATTGTTGGACTGTCTCTAGGCCAATTCAGTGCCAACCTGACAGAGACATTAAATAAGGAGCGCCTCATAATATTGGAGTTTTTATATTCTAGTATTACTCTTCTGAACATTACATTGCTCATAAAATAAAAGCTATATACACTAAGTACTTCAGTTTCATGAAACCCGATGTTCGTAATATACTGGGCCATTTTTAGGAACTTACTCAAGATCTCTTCTATTTTTCTAAAATGTGGTGTTCTAGACATTTTTCCACAAACGTTTTGTAGGCAATCCATTTAGCTCTAGGATAAACTCAATTTCATTTGCATTTTGAGGATGTTATTTATTTATTTATTTATTCATTCATTCATTCATTCATTCATTCATTCATTCATTCATTCATTAGATTTGTATGCTGCCCTTCTCCGAGGACTCGGGGTGGTTCACAGCAAATAATATAACAATACAGTACAATGGCAAATCTAATTAAATTTAAAATTGCAATCTAAAAATCCAATATTTAAAAACAATCATACCAATTCAATCATACAACATATATCTCATTACATTTGAGATACATGACGTTTGTCTGGTGGTGGGCACAATTCACAAAACACTTGATTTATGTTGTGTGAGTCGTATATTGTAATTAAAACTAATAAATAAAAAACATTGGCCAGGGGGCTGAGACCTAATTTCCCCAAGCCTGGTGTGTCTTAAGACTCTTATGGAAGGCAAGGATGGGGGGGGGGCAGTGTGAATCTCCAGGGGGAGCTGATTCCAGAGGACTGGGTCCCCCAAAGAGAAGGCTCTTCTCCTAGGCCCTGCCAAGTGACCTTGTCTGGCTGACAGGACCTGGAGAAGGCCAATTCTGTGGGACCTAATCGGTCACTGGGACTTATACAGCAGAAGGTGGTCCCGCAAGTTAATCTCTATCCAAAATTCAATAGTTTTCCAATGAATCACTTTAAATTAGAATGGAGGGGAATAGAAAATATTGGGCTTTCAAGTAGCACTGACATTTTCTAAACTGTCTCCTCTCAAGTGAAACATCGTACAAACACCAGTCCTCTCGGACTTCACAAGCAACAATTTTGTAGCTTCAAAAATCAGTAACTTTGTGAAGAAGAGAAGTAGAGAAGTTACTACCTATCCACCTGGGTAATCTTGAAGCAGTTTCTGAAGATGGCACAGCTTCTACTTTCGGTTTCCCAAGCATCCACCCCGTCCTTCATCCCTTTCTCCATAGCTCATGGCAGACTGTCACTGTATATCAGAAAAACACAAGAAGCATGAGGTGGTAGCTGACAAGTTGTGAACTTAGCCCCACTGCCATCAATGCTGCCTATAAGCCATCCTCAATGCAATGAGTTTCTACAGCTTAATCATAGAGTTGGAATGCTCCATACATAGAGATATCCACAAGCCTCTTCAATTATATTCATTCAGTGAATCTCTAAACTTGCCTATTTCTTAGCAGATAGGCTTCTAGGCTCTTCCTTGAGATCAGTTTAGGATTAAAAGTATTCCTATAAATCAATGCATGTTTATATTGATTAATATTCCCCTGAAAAAATGCTGCTGCTGAATACTCTTCAGTTCAAGCTAGGAAGATTAGAATGCTCCAGACTTCACTTGTATTTCAAAAACCACATGAAGTATAAAATATTGATTGAGGTGTTGAAGTCAGGGTTACTAGATCCACAGTCTGCATTCATCTTTCACATCAACATTGTAGACTAAGGGAACGGTGTGTCCAGATAGTATTGCAGAGTTCAACCTCTGATCAAAGGATGTTCTGTATGAAAGTATACTTCATGTACAAGCCTTCTCCATGATCAAAAGTTTGCAGTCCATCCTTAGGGTAGATCAAAATTATGCACATTGCAACTTAATGAGGGAGAGATAAAAGACTCATTAATCAAATGCCATTTGGCTTAGCATGTTTTGAAGAGATCCAACACATTGTTACCATAAAGCATCTCTCCAAGATTCTTTAGTTCAAAGATTAAACTTTCTTATGGGCATTGCCTTCTGTTTCTTTGGCACTATATTTCTCTGGCACCATATGGTTGATGTGCACATATAACTCTTGCTTCCCCAGGTTATTCCATCCCCCACCATTCGGTCAGAGCTGAAGAAGCTTCTTGGATGAGAAGCAAAATGTCTTCAAAGAAAAAACAATGAAGTCCAGTTGCCTCCTGAAAAATAACCTTTTTTTGACCTAAACCTGGATGATTGAGAATCTCTACAGACTCCCTTAAATTATAGTATTCATAAGAGATCTGATTTCTGACCTCTATAATTTTAAATAAAAATAAAAATGTATCATTGGTCCCCACTTCAGAATTATAGCTATATCTATAAATGCAAAGCACAACTGCTTTTTATTAAAAAACAAAACAAAACAAACATTTGTTATTAAGAATGACCAATCAGGGTTTATTATAGCTAGATGAGAAGCAGACAACATTAGGTTAGTTGAAGATTTAATAGACTTGAGTAAAAATAAAGATCAATATGCAATTTTATTATTAGACGCTGAAAAGGCCTTTGACAAAATATATGTTTGCTGTACTAAATAGATTTAGATTTCCTTTGAAATTCCTAAAATGGATTAAGATACTGTGAGTCACCCACAACTAAAAGGTTAATAGCATGTTTTTAATACTTTTTCACTATTTGGAGGAACTAGACAAAGATATCCATTTTAATCTTCATACTTTTAATATTTGCATGGAACCCTTGACTTGTGCTATTAGACTACATTGGGAGATCTATAAAGTAGTATATAACTCAATAGAACACAAATTGGTTTTATTTGCAGGTGACAATCTTTTGTTTATTTCTAAACCTATGCTACTATGCATATCTGGATGCTAAAAAATATAGATGCATTTACTAAAATAGCAGGATACTCTACTAAACTCTATTACTCCAAATCTGAATTGATGATTGTAGGTGAAAATTTTGTTTGATGTCCATTTAAGGAATATTAATTCTCCATTATATCTAATCCATTTAATATATGGATATGTCTCTATAAAAGAATATAATTCAGTTAGTGGCATGTAATTTATGTCAGAATTCCAAGTAACAGCCCCAATGAAAGAAGACTCTGAGGATGAAGTTCTTCAAAGTTCCATGTAGATATGTGATGTTGGCACATCTGGGAAAACACAAATATGAGAGTTCCAGGTTTCCCCCAACCAAAGGAAAATCAAAGATCCATCCCCTGCACTCACAAGCCCATCCCATAGTCCAATCATTTCAACATCCCAACTGAAGACTGCCCTCAATCACTCCCACCCAGGTGCAGCCTGAATGTCCTTGACTCCCAGAGAAAGGCATGTTGTTATGGCTAATGCTTCATCACTCCATGTAATCCCCCTTCCCATTTTCCCAGGCACTAAATGGGACAGCCCTGAAGCTGCAATAGTAAATATGGCTTCCAGGGATAACAATATAAATAAAATCTAGAGAAAGATTTCTACAAATATTGATAGAATAGAATAGAATAGAATTTTATTGGCCAAGTGTGATTGGACTCACAAGGAATTTGTCTTGGTGCATATGCTCTCAGCGTACATAAAATAAAATATACATTTGTTAAGAATCATGTGGTACAACACTTAATGATTGTCATAGATGGGATCATTAAACCTCACTCATCAGAGAAACATGAATGAACATTATTGCAAAAGAGGTGGAGTAACGACACGGACACAAGAGCTGGATTTAAAACTGGGTCATTTTTATTAATTAAATTTGCATAATTTATTTAAATAAATTAGCATAAATTAGCATAATTAACTATAACCCTAACAAGGACCCGCAGGGTCAAACAATTGCTTCTGGGGCAGAAAATGACATCAGAAAAACTTCCAGGGCAACTTATGGGCGTAGCTCCATGCTGATCCAGGTGAGGGACCACGCCCTCACCTGAGTCACTGCCATGCACTTGCATGTGGGAGGTCCCGCCTGCTAACCCCTACAAGGGGAAGTAAATGGGCGGGACCCAAAGATAGGTTCCCCCCAACTGCTCAGGTCGCTCAAACCACAAGCCTTTGGAGAGAACCTGTCAATCATCCCCAAAGATGCCCAACGGAGAACACGCAGTTGCTAAACCACCACCCAGTTTTCCGCCCCTAACCTGCCTACCCAAATGACCAAAGGTAAGCCAATTAGCCTAAACAGGGGCGAAGCACCCCCTAACCGCTTATCCATTTCCGCAGTGTGGAATAGGTGAAATAACGGTCGTAGCAAATGCCAAGACCACCAAAAATTCCTATTTGGTCCCCTAAGGGCGACCCTCAGAGGCACACTGAAAGATAGGGAGGGCAGGTGGGTGTTCGCTTTTGACGAGTCCGGGCGAAAGGGAAGATTTCGAGCCTGCCCAGCCCTTTTATAGGGCTGGCAGGCTCCGCCCCGGACACGTCATCGGGTAGGCCAAAGCCACCTGAATTTGGCCGAGATCTCACGAAATCTCGTGAGATCTCGGTCTCCCAAGATGGTGGCTTCGCCGAGGACCGTGTCCCCTGGCCCTTCCGCAAAACACGCCGGGGATGAAGACACCGGTGAGTATTCTCTGATTAATTTATATTCTGAAGGGAATTCCAGCTTTTACATCTGGCAAATATTTTCAGAATCAACAGACATTGAAAGCCATTGACCTACTAGGGGTTTTTTGAAGCATAAGATGCACCTTTTTATTCCTCAAAAGAGGGTGAAACTTGCTATTTCTATGGTTCGGGCACACATGCACAGAAATACACTGCGAGCAATATGTATCATCTGTGCTGTTTGCTATTTGCTGGGAAGCAAATTGCTGGAACGCAGAGGCAGAATTTTTGCCCCTTGTTTTCCTCCCCACAAAACCTATACTCCAATGCATCTTATACTCTGAAAAATATGGTATATCTGATTCTAATCAGAGGCCAACTGTTAGTTAATTTGAATCTTTATTTGTGGACCTCGTTTTTTGGATCTGACACAAATATAATGAAATATTGGATTTTATATTTACATAAAGTACAATAAGCTACAAACTTGATTGTTATGTAAATATATTAGAAATATACATGTACTTGAGTAATGGTTGCATTGGATAACTATGTATAGAATTGTAAATACTTAGTGCTAAAATGATATACTTGATATACTTTTTTTCTTTTTCATTTGTTGGATTTTTTTCACTTTTTAAAAGCACTCTCTATGTGTCTTTTTTTTGACAATTTATGTATTTTTGTCTTTGGAGTTCTTTCTTTCTCTCTCTCTCTCTCTCTCTCTCTCTTTCTGTCAGTCTTTTATAAAGCAATAAAATAATAAATAAAAGAAAGATATAACAAGCTCAGCAGCTAGAAATCATTTTGTTTTTAAACAATTCTTAGCTGCTTCCATCACCACCACACCCCATGTTCAAAACACCGCTTTTATTGCTTCATCTACGATGGAGAATCATCTGTACATGAAAATAGATGTAGAAAGTTAATTTCCATTCCACATTCTGGAATAACTTTTTATCTCAGTGGATTCAGATGGCAAATAGCATTTTTTTTGCCTCTAGCTCTGAACAATATTTAATGAAATATTTAGATCAAATAGCAATCACCAGTGATAATCAGATGTATTTTCCTCATTGTGTTTTCCTATTCTGGAGAAATAAAAATAAATGTCAACTTCAAAACATTTAAAGCCTGCTACATTAGATCAGTATATTCTGCTACTCTCGAATGCTGCTATATTATTAGAATTTCTGTTTTATTCTATAGAAATGGTAGCGGAGGATTATTATATAGCTATTGGTAGCAGGAGATGGTTACATATAGCCATACAAATAAATGATACAGAGCACAGTCACCATCAACCTTGCTTAAGGTTTCAACTATCACTCTCCCCAGAACCATAGATTATAACCATAGATGCAAACCAAACACTGCCATCTACTGGCTGAATAATTCTGTAGTTGTTTCAATAAAAAATAACATTCTAACATGTATTCCAACAAATATAAATGCATATTTTTTTGTAAATAAATAGAACAGAAGAGAAGCCATGCAAGAATGTATTAAATTAGCAATGAAAAAGTGAGCAGCAGCAACAGTATAAGGCAAACTCCTTAAGGTTTTTTAAAGAAATTACATCAAACTATGGTAAATATTACCTTAGTGCTAGAAGAATACACTAATCCTAGTGCAGTGATAGCAAAGCTTTTGGTTTCAGAGTGTCAAAAAATAGGAAAGTACCTAACTTGACTGTGGGTATATCACATCCTCCAGAGGTGGGCTGCTAAGGTGGAACAGTGATGTGTACTCGTTCCCATGGCTCTGAGTGCTAGCAGAGTCCAGCACAATTCTGCTACTGTACCTGTGCAGGTAGCAGAATTGCTCATGGAGATGCAAGTGCGCCCGTGTTTCGGCGCGGGTTTTTGCTTCCGTGAATGAAGCAAAAGGAAGAATCAGAAGAAATGAATATTTGGAGAAAAAGGAGGATCCAATCGGCAGAAGGCACTAAAGATCAAATCTCTGCTAGTAAATCATCCATAATATTATTCTCAATCCAATTTTCTGGAAATTAACCTGTCACTGTGAGCGGAACATAGTACAGGGTCGTCAAACATCACAGCCGACTGGCTGAGTTGGGCCCAGGTGGACCACTCAGAGTGGCGTCTGGCCCCTAGTTTGTTCGAGGAGCTTTTCCAGAGGTTCTGCCAACCTCTGCTGGATTTTTTTGCATCTTCAGACAATGCCCAGCAGCCCCATTACTTTTGCAGGTTCCCATCTCAATGGGCAGAAGGAGTGGATGCCCTCAAGTATCCCTAGCCCAGGGGCCTCCTTTACACCTTCCAGCCACTGCATCTCATTTATTTTATTTATTTATTTATTTATTTATTATTTAGATTTGTATGCCGCCCCTCTCCGCAGACTCGGGGCGGCTCACAACAAAGTGAAAACAATTTACAACAAATCTAAATTACTGTTTAAAAATATTTAAAAACCCCATTTTCTAAACACACATACATACAAACATACCATTCATAAATTCCAGCCGTGATCAGTCAGGTGCTTCAGGAACGTGCAGATTTTCTCTTGGTGGCTCCCCATTGGCCCAGGTGCCCATGGTTTGTGGACCTGGTCATCCTGTTGGTTGCCTCACCCTGGAGGATTCCTCCAGATCAAGTCTCCCTCAACTAGGACCCTTTTTACTATCT